>NW_008237239.1:3536863-3638021 GCF_000691975.1 Corvus brachyrhynchos | reverse complement strand
CGCCGAGGGCTGCGGTGCCGCGCCCCGCCCGTAGCCGGGGCCGGCCGGGCCGGTGCCCCCGAGCCGAGCGCGGGGCATCCCGCAGCCTCTGGAGCGCTGCCGCGAACGGCGGAGCCTTTCCCTGCCCCACAGCACCGCAGGAGTAGGACAGGTGAGAGATTGTCTCCGTATGACAACGTTCGCCGAGGAAACGTCCCAAACAAAACATGCTTTTCCTGTTTGTCCAAAGGCTAATTGCGGGATGCTCTCGCTGTCCTGTATCCAGGCTTCTTTACATGCAGTTTCTTTTAATGCTGGGATCCTAGGCATGGACGCAACTACCACTATTTTATTCCTTTATGAATTCTTTCAAATTTGTCAGCATCTTTAAGTACACCCGATAGAAAAAGATGCGTTTGTTTCAAGTCAAATGTTGTCCTTCAAAATAATAAACAAAGAGCCCTTTACATTAAAAGAAAAAAGCAAACCAGGAATGTGTGTTCAGTTTTAAAATGTTGAATGAACAGCGTTCATGAACAGCACCAACATCATTCCACTCTGCTGGACCATACAACCTTGTGTCTCAATAGACTATTACATGATCCCATCTTGCAAAATTATGTGTCATATCCGCTTTGTACCAACACTTTCTTGTAGTCAAAGGACAGAAAAGCAAACTCGGCAATATACTGGATAGCTTTTAATTCAATATATTTGCATTGTCAGAGTATATCTTTAACTTGGCAGTCAGAAACTTTGATTTTAATGCTGTTCTACATTGTTCAGATTTTTGCCACTTTCCTAAAGAATGATGGATTCTTATTGATTGATAATCACAAGATCATGCAAATATGTAACTAATTATTGCCTTTGTTTAGGAGAATATGCTGTACATTGAAGCAGTTAAACAAATGTTTTTTATTTAGAGAGGTATGAAATGGTTATTGACATCTTAATATAGTCACCAAAAATGAATGCTGTTGGTTGGAAATGACAGCATTGTAACTACATAATGGAGAGTTAAATAGTATGTTTAGCAAAGCATGCTTTTACTGTTTAAAAAAATTAGAAGTGTATTGTAATGTAGTCATTACTTCTGATTACAGTATTCATTGAGATTTTAGAAAATTTAGCATCTTACACCTGCATCTTATTTCCTACTGGAACAGGAAAAAACTCCACAACCTTTCTTATTGTAACAACTTTATTTGTTTATTTGGGGTTTTGATGGCTAAAATGTAAAAATATTCTTTGTGTATCTTTTTGGATCACTCTGGGGCTTAACACTTTTTCCAACTCTAGTTTAAACTTCTGTCAAGCACTTCCCTGATGCCAGTTGTTTGACTTGCACTTTATGAAGTTACCTTCTGCGGAAGAAGCATGATCTGGTCTCAGATAGCAAATAGTGTAACTGCACAACCCAGAGCATCCTTTTAGCTATTGTCTATTTCAGGTCTGCGTGCACTTAAAAAAATGAAAATAAATAATCCTTAATACAATTTTGATAGCAGAATTATAGCATAAAAGTCTTCCAGTGCATGGTTGCCGTTTGAAAACTGCAGCAAAGAACTGATGGAAAATTAAGAGTAAATTTTAATTATTTCAGTAATATTCCAACAACCATTACAAGAAAGCTCTCTGGCACAATCTGAAATTTAAAAATGTAAATGGCTTTCTAGATCTTTATGCATTGTCCTGTGCTGAGGCTGTGGCAGGAAGGTGTGCAGGGGTTTCCCCACAATGCCAGCAAGATTGTGTTTTACATGAGGCTGTGATAGCAGCATTCTCTCCTCCAGCTCTGTAAGTTACCATAGCAGTAGTTTTGGATACCAGCTTTCCAGTAACTGAACAAGAGCCATTCTTATAAAGATCTTGAGTATTATCTTTTGTTTGTCTGTCCAGATTCTTACTTTCCTGAAGTGGAGGCTATCATGTGTAATACTGAAATATTCATTCCTTCCTATGTTGTTGGAATATTGCTGCTATCCATTATAGAAAAAGCATGCATATTCTGCATAGAAATAGCATCAAGTGGAATACTTAGAATATTAGCCATACTTCCAGGAAATACTGAATGAGAAAGACTGCAGACCTATGGGGACCCTGAGATCAGCTTCTTATTAGTTTGCAATGATTGATATTACACAAGTATATATTATTTTGGTCTGCTTTATTTTCTTTGCACTCTTATGTAAATGATTCTTAGCTGGTTTTGAAGCATATCCTTTGTATTCCATTCTAAGCAATGTGCAATATAGATATTGCCAGAGGTGTTGTTTGTAACCTCTTCAGTTGAGTGGATGTTAACTATGAAAGGAGTATCTGAATAGTGAAACACAGTTGAAGTAGCCTTATAGCACTTGGTCAAGATAGTTCATTTTAGTTATTGGCCTTTGGCTGAGATGCTGCAAATAAGTTTTCTGCCTGTTTCCAGTTCACTGCAACTTCTTAATTCCACTTGCTCTCAACTCTGGCAGTGATGTATGCTAAGGGTTTTCCATCTGTGTGATCTTCTGTGTGAACTTCAGGTCTGTTACCAGCCAAACCCTGTGTCTTGTCTTAGTTCCATTCTCTTTTTGATCTTCCTGGTCTGTTCATCCTTGGGGGATCTCTTTTCTGCTTCCATTATGCCTTTTCTGGAAAAATGCTGGCTTTTTGCTGATAGGGTCCACCTCCTTGTTTTCTGAAGCTTGTTGGTTCTTTAGAGTGGAGAGGAGATGGAATTATTCTTCCCATCTGCCACAACCCACCCAGGATTCTGTGTCTCCAAATCACAGTTTTAATAGCACAGTTCACCATTATATGGCATGTGGTAGTATTTAATAATAAATACGATGGAAATTATGTGACCTCTTCTCTTTTTGTTGAAAGATACCTTTCTGACACAATCATAGTTCAATTTTGAAACCTTAATTATTATGTTCCTTTAGGATGAGTGTTTGATCCCCCCTTTCTTTTAAGTGTTCCTGTTAATTTATAAAATGCACATGTGCTAAAATGCTTAGTTGATTGTGATAGGACTCTCATTCAGGAGCTTTGTTCTTAGATCTCTACCTGTTTGGAGACTGATTTCTAGTATTTTTTTTCTTTTTTTTCTTGGGGACTTCTCCTATAGTGGAGCTTTACTCAGGCTTCTCTTTTTTTTTTTGCTATCTAGTTCATGATCCGCTCCTTACCTGCATTTCTTCAATGCAGTAACATCCACCTTACTGCTTTTGCATTTCTGTCCCCTCCCCCAAGAAATTCTGCTTTCATAGCTTAGATTCATAGCCAGCCTTGCAGTTGGCTTCAGTAACAGATGGGTTCTGGGCTGTCATCTTCCACAAACCGCCAAATTGGATTGTATATTATTTTTCATAAAAGAAGTTGCTGTGTGCAGAAGAACATAGTGAATCTTTGACAAATGATTTTGTTCAGTAAGAAAGCTACTCTGAATAATTTATTGGCATTCTTGAATTTGCTGAGTGGTTTTTTTTTCAAAAAAAGGATGTTAAAACCAGTTTTGGTTTTTGAAAAGCTAGATTTTCAAAGGACCCAGTTCCCTTTGAAAGCCGTGGAGATGAAGCTTGATGCTTACACTACACTCATTTTACATGGAAAACACTTCTACAAGGCAGCATGTAAAAGATCAGCCCAGTTAGAGCGTGTCTATGTGGCAAGCAGGTGAATTCTGTGGCAAGCAGGGCAGTGGATCAGGTTTCCTCTGGCCATGTAAATATCCCTGGGGCTGGGCTGAGGGTAAGGAGAAGATTGGATCATTGACTTTCTCACTAGTTTTGTAAATATGGCTAATATCTCTTTGCAAATCTTACATTTTATTTCATTACTGAAAGTCTCTGAAAATGAAACAGACTTTTTTGATTTGCTGGATATTCTGAGATGTTTATTGACCATCATAAAGCAGTTTACCTTTTAGTTTGGCTCCTGAGAAGTGAGCAGAAATCAAGGGGGAACTCAGTGATTAGCACAAGTTATTCACCTGTTAATTCAGCCAGGTTTCACTAAATTGTGATTGGAACAGTAAACTATGAAATGAAATGTTTCATAATCCTACTGATCATCGGTCCTTATTCTTACCAGCTGTGTTGAAGAGCAACACAAATAAAAATAGAAAATAGGAAATACCCTACCTGGTGAAGAGGTGATATGTTCAAAGTTGGTAAATAATTTTCTTCAGAGGAGGGGAGAAAAGAGGTTGTTTATTTTAGGTTCCCATGTAAGTTTGGGAAAGCTACAATGAAGAGGTTTTTGTGTACATAAATAGTTACCACTTGCTTCAAAACAGCCAAACCACAGCATGCTAGAGGTGTAAAGAAAGTGTTCTAAGTTTAAAATTAAAAAGCATTTGCATTCTGTCCATATCACTGCCTTTTTATTAAGGTCTTTAGTATCTTGCAGAGCACAGTTTACCTCACATTTCTTAAACCATTTATGTCCAGACATTTAATCCTTTCTTTAGAAGCTTATGAAGATATAAAACCTGCATTTGTTTTAGTGAATTCTAGCAAGCCAGGAATGTTTCCCACCACTGAAGCATGACTGCTTGTTCTGATGAACTGTTCAAATTCTCCTCTGCCTGCTCTGACAAAAATGTCTTGAACTGTGCAGTGCCTAGGAATGGTTTGGCAGTTGGAGTGTCCAAGGAGACAATATGAACAGATAACTTGTGGGTAGTCCAACCCCCACCTTCAAAGCATTAGATTTCATAACTTTTCTATGTGCTGCTGCAAGATATTTTTGCAATTTTCAGTTGTGGAACAAAAATTTACATTTTCCAATTCTGTAAATTTTTTTCTATTCTGTAGATATATATATATATAACAAGAACATTAACTGGTGCTGGAAATTCATTTAAAATCCTGCTCCTGTATTGAGATTAAAATTTGAGTCATTTTGATACAGTATATACTTTAATTTTAAAACTATAGAGCTAAATTTTACCTTTGTGAAAGAACTGTTCTTACCCTGAGTACTTATAGGATTAAATTAAAATCAGCCTTCCATTCTGGTGTGCTTTTTGCATAAATGCACATTACCACCTATCTGGAGGGGAAGGAGATTCACATAATACAGAACACCTCCACACATCACTTGGACAATTGCATCCTGCTGGCTGTCATGTTGACTGGTGACTTTCAAGGAACAGCTCCCCACTGTAAATCTCAGAAGGCACTTTAACAGTCATTTGTCACAGTGTGAATTAGTGAGTAAAGCCCTCCCTTTGCCTTTCCTTTTGGAAATCACCTGAGATTGTTAAACTAAAAGTGGATGAAAAGCCCACATGTTTCTGATTCAAGTGATTTAAAATAACTGAGTCTAGATTCAACTTGGATAAAAATTCTATTATAATTTCCTCAAAAGAAAATTCTATTACAGTTTCTTCAAAATAATCCTCCTCTTTCCTTCAAGAAACACTTTAGTCAATTTGGCCTCCTCATTTTAGAAAACATGTTAACTTACAGGAATTCTTTCATTTAACAGAGGCTACAAATAAAAGGACTTGAGCAGATATTGTCAAGTGTATTTTGATTTGCCCTTGTAACTACATTTTTAAAACCCATAAAGAGATTTAGAAGCCTAAACTCTATTGTAAAAGCTTGATTTTGATTGAAATTGCTCAAGATCTTAACAGTCTAATTCTCTTAAGAGGAAGTGTTTCCATTTCTGCAGTGAGACTTTGCATAGTAGTAGTTGGAAAGTTTAGGTTGCCCTAAACCCTGAAAAAACTTGCTTCATGTACAGGCCAAGCCCTTTCTCACTGCTTAAAAAAAGAGATTGAAGAGAAATATTGACGTTTGTAAAACTGGTGCATTTGCCACACCAAGAGACCAGAGTTTACACTCATGTGGCAGGTTTAGGAGTGCAGTCCCAGATAAATAAACTGTTTATATATCTCCATACTCACCATCATTCTAAATTTATCTTAAGATGGTCCCTGTTTGAGATAAAACACCTGTGTGTAAGGGAGAGGAAGTACTGCTTTGTAGAAGGGAGTGCCATCGTCCTCATTCTAATTTGTGTTTTACCATATTTCTTGCAACAACGACAGAGGCCAAAATATGTTGTTTTTATGTTTCTATATTCCACTTGAACCAGCACACAGTGTGGAATTGGGGAAGGACGTGGAAAGAAAAAGGTAACATTTCAGTGCTGTTATGACTGATCTGTCCAAAGAAGACTTTGGTAGCATATCCCAGCAGAAGTTTTAACCTGCACAAACCCCTTAAGTGTCTCATCTTGAAAACTCTTACAGACCAAGCAGTTTTCCTCCCCTGGGACAACATGATGCACAGTTTGTAAATGTACTTGGTACTTCAATCATTACTTAATTATAGACTTATTGCTAAAGCTCTTATTTTTCCTTCTACAACTTGACACATACTACTTTACATCTGGCAGACTCTATAATACTCCATGGGGAGCAAAAGCAGTTCTTTCCCTCCTAATTTTATGAGCATTATTCTATCACATCCAATGATTAAGACTATTTATTTTATAATAGTAAGCCCTGTGCTGCACTATGCCTTTCTTTCAGAATGACTCTTCTATAACAAATGGTGACATTGATTCATGTTGTCTCCCCTTTATCCTGTAACAAAGAAGTAGATCACTTGGAGCACCAGAACTGTCTGCACTTTCTTTTATAGAAAGAGTAAAGTTGTAAAATAAATCTGCTAACCATTTCTGCACTATACATTCAGTTTCTAGACTTCGCAATTAAAGGTGATCTTTATCTTACCTGAATTCTGACACAGTATGCCTAGGTGCTTGTACTAATCCACTAAACACTTTAAATGTGGATTCTTCACTTTTTTTTACAAGTAAACGAACAAGTTAAGTCCTTCCTGAAGGCCTCCACTCCATGGTCCCATAATCTGTGTCATTGGAGAGAATGCCATTCAGGAGCTGTAAATGTTCTGCAGCATAGAAAATTTGGTGCAGAATGCCTTAAAACAGCTGTTAAAGATTTCAGCCTCCCCCGTGCAATCATCTGCTAATTATGTTAGCAGTCAACTTCCTGGTGGGAAGTAGCAATAAAACAGAAACAGTCATTAGGAGACAAAACCCAGTGTTTATTCTCACGGATAAAAACAGTGATATTATTATTTACTCAGAAGTATCTCAAGGGGCAAATCCTGCCTCCACTTATGGAGATATCTGTTGGGAAGTGCTGTACTTTTGTGGTGGAAAGCAGGTTGCCAAGTCTGTCATCTCTGTGCCTGCCTTGCCAAGTACCAAGCTATGGAAGGTGTGGAAGGAAGGCATTAGGTTAAGATCAGTGCAAGTTACCTACTGAGTTAGCAAAAAGGAGAAGACTCTGCCTACCCCTGTGCCTGGGTGTGACAAGTCTCCTGCCAGGTTTAGCTATTAATAACTGCATCTCTAACAGCCAGCACAAGGGTCATGTTCCTGGCAGGGACAATGACACAGTTTGAGCAACAGGCCTCACTATGGGTTAGGTCTGGCCCTCCCTCCTAGGTTCTGTAGCCTGAGTCAAACCCCTTTGGCGTTTTGTAAAGAAAAGAGTTTTGCCCTTTAGCTTTCTATGATGTTAAAGTTAATGGCATTTACTGTATTTGTAGCTTAAAGGTACACAGCTCCTTCATAGTATAGTGATTGTTAAAATATTTAATAGGGAGTAAACATTATAAAACAGCCTCTCTCATTTATTGTTCCAAATAACCAAAAACGTTCTAGAGATTTTATGCTTTTATCGCTTTGTTTTCTCTTGCCCTTGTGGCTAAAGAAAACTGCAGTACACACGAAACCAGGGTTACCAAACCTAATCTGACCCAAATGCCAATGGGAAAAAACCCAACAAGCTGCACTGCAAGTTGAAAACTGTGGTTATGTTTGTTGCTTCTGAATAACACCTGTTAATACACAACATTCCCTGACCCTGGAATGGGATTTACTTTCTCATCTTCACACCAAACTCAAAGGAGCTGAGGGCACTGGTCACTTATCACTGTTGCCCTGTGGTTCTCACCATGGAGCAGAGACAGCTCTAACAGAGGACTAAAGGCTAAGCTCTATATTTAGCTGAATGTACCCTTTTGAGAAATGAGCAAGCTATGTTTTCACTGTGTACAGCAATGTAAAATTTGATCTTTGTTCAAAGGGATTTAGTCAGTTTAACAAATATCTTTTGAAAAGCCGTTTTTGTAGCTAATGTCCAGTCTTTAATTACTGTTTTGCTCTCTCAGTAGTAATTCAAAGAACATAATACAAACACAAAAAGTGGAGCAAACTACTCTGAAATGTGCAGATGTTGATTAGTCAACCTGATTTTATAAAGACTATCAAAATCCAGGTAGATTTTTCACCCACCTAAAAGTATCATAAAAGTGGAGCTTAATCTCACAAGAGCAGTGGCAGATATCATGTGTCTCATTGACACTGAGGACTTCATTTACAAACTGCATTCAAACTGTGACCCACATGATCATTTATTTTTTTACTGGCACTGACCGCAGATTGCATGAAAATTACAATTTAGCTAAAATGATACAAACAACATTCAAAATGCACTGAATTAATTTAAAAGTCTTGATTAGTTTTTTCTTCATTTTTTTTCTATTTTTTGGCAGTTCACAGACCACAGTTTGAGTTCAGAGAATAACAACAAAGTGAGTTAAATTCATGCTAACATTATGAATCCATTTAAGACAATTAATTGTGGCAGTCACTGTTTGTGACCAGCTCAGCTGGTGATTCAGAATGTTGTGATTTCAGTGTGGTGTTGGCAGAGCATTTTGTGTAGGAAGAACAAGGCTGGCTTCTGGGAATGTTTCAGATTATGGAGGTAGTACCTCTGAAGTACCTCTCCTTGTGTAGGAGAGAGGAAAATTTCAGGAGCCTCTAAAAGGCAGTCTGCTGGGATATAGCATGGGCTGGTCTGAGACTGTTGTGGAAGACCTCAGGTTTTGCTCCTAATTTCAGGTAAGAGTGAGCTGTTAGAAGGTCACCATTACCAGGATTGGATGGTGAATGTCTTCTTCTAAGGCAGTGGGGTTGTGTAGCAACCTGCTGCTACTTGACTTCAGGCTAAGCTGAACTGAGCATTTAGAAATTCCTTTCCTTTCTAAGATGGCAGAGCCACTTTACAGTGACAAAAATGGCCAGATGGAGAGAGCTGGGAATACTGGGAATACTGCTGTGCTTCCTTGTATCACCTTAGACATTGGAGAATTGGCTTTCAGACCTCCTGGCATCCATACAGCCAGTTCAGTCCATGAACACACACCTCTCCTCGTTGTATCCATATATTCCACCTAAATCTGATCAGTGTTAAGATCTATATAAGACTTGAAAACAAGATGACAGAACAACACCTGTCCTGACCCACCTCACCAATACAGTTAACTAAAGAGAACTTAAATAACCTGTCAAAAAAACTGGTAAGATCTGAAATTTCTGCATTCATTTTGGAAGTTATGTTTAAAGGGGAAAAAATAGTGTTTACATTGACCAGGCCAGTATTCTGAAGGCACTTGCTAAATGATTTTCTAAACACACACAAGGCACATTTTCAAAGCTTGACGTTATTCTGAAAAATTAAACACTGGGCGAACTATTCTGCCAGCGATAAAACTGATGGACAGCATTTTACTTCAGAGAGTACTAAGTGTTATTTAATATGAATAAAGATGACAGAATTAAACTTTTAAAATATTGTGAAACTTGATATTTTAAATTTTTCTTAAACTAATGAAGAGATAATTAAAACCATGCCTTATGATTAATCAGGAAGTGTAATAGCTCGCTCTGAGTAAGGAGACTGAGATTTATATGAAGTCAGTAATTATATGTACCCTGTTAGCTGTGGAGAGAACAGTATCAGACAGGTGACATTTTAGAGATAATAATGACTTTTAAAGCACTTGTTCAATTATGCGTTCAGACTTCTTGAATCATTGCCACTCCTTAATGAGACATTTATAATTTATATGAAAATTTAGTAATTTTTTTCTGTGTAAAACAATAATCATATCTTTGCATCAGGCTGCATTTGAAAGGAAGGAATCAACTCCA
The DNA here is from genome assembly GCF_000691975.1 of Corvus brachyrhynchos. Lineage (NCBI taxonomy): Eukaryota > Metazoa > Chordata > Aves > Passeriformes > Corvidae > Corvus > Corvus brachyrhynchos. The sequence goes on along the minus strand of NW_008237239.1, from coordinate 3,628,007 downwards.
ATCCACTGTTAGATATATTGCACTGTATGTGTATGTTAAGCTGCAAGTATTACTTCAGAAACCCTACATATTTTATCCTCCATCTGGATGTCAACATTGGAGCCAAAGCAGCTTTAAATACTAGAGAATGAAGACAGATATGTATCAAGGTGCAATTCTTTTGGAAGGAGTCATCAGCAGGCAATGTCATCAGCACTCTTCTCCTGTTGATTTGGGGGGAGAGGAAATGGAGTCTCCACAACCTTTCCTCTGCGGGAAGCGTCAGGAGAGACATCTCCTGTCAAGTATGGGGCTTTTGGTTCATGTCTTTTCCTGAGGCTTTGCCTGAATGCTCCTTCTCTTTGTATTTATCTGCTAAATCCTTGCCTTTTGTGTAGCTGGTAAATGTGTGCTTGTGGGAGACTGGAAGTATACACAGCTCCCATAATTTCAGGAAAATGGCTGTAATCTGATATTCAGCCCTGTGTTACTTCTCAGAGTTGTTGGCATTCTAATGGCATATTTTGGGGCGTTGTCTAAGTGTTTCCAGATTGCATATGTGGACTGTCTCAATATGTAACTTTAAAAAGACACTCCTTTTTATAAAGTTACCCTGCTCCTGGGCATGTGTAAAAAGCATATGCAGTATAATTTTTTTTTTCTTTTTCACTTTTTAACACTTCAGCTATAAATGGAATCTCAGAAAAGTTCTTTCTAGGCTTGTTAAGGTATCTGTGGGAAGTTCCTGGCAAATTTTGTTTGACTTTTTATGACTTTTTTCCTTCCAGATCAGGCATGGTTCCCATAATTTCTTGCCTTGTAATAAATATTGTTAATCTAAGTAAACCTGTGGACAGGTGGGGAATTGAGCAGAGTACAGAAAAAAAAAAGACTGAAGTTTTAAACTAACTTTATGTATTGCCTTTGTCATAGTCTTGCATCCTACCTAATCCTTTCCTAGTAGAAGGAAAAATGTAGCTTGGAGAAGAAATAAACACACAAATTTAGTTTAAGTGATCTGATGTAATGTTATTCACACACTCAGGTGTGTTTTGTGACAATGGTCAGTACATAATTTTGGAATACAGTCCAAAAAATAATGGTGTAATATTTTTAGTAACTAAAACCTCTAAAAATAGTAAATGTAATATCATTACCTGTAAGAGTGCTATTACTAACTAGTGATATTTCTCCTTTGGGAATACTGCTGGTTATGACTAGAATCAAGAAAGAGCTATAAAAATTAAGCTTCATTGTGTATTGTTTTGGGTGTTTTTTCTTAAAGATAAATAAAAAACCCAAATAGCAGCTCTGTTCCTTATTTGCCATGCTCTCCTCTTCTCCTAATCACACCTTCAGGTTCACTTCAACAGGTTCCTAGTTGAAGCTATACTGTGGGAGACAAACACCGGTGTTGCATCTGTGAGATTGCCATGCCACCTAAAGTGCATTTGTACAAATTCTCCATCACTAGTGTACATTATTGTTTTGGCCAGACACGTATTCCCTAGGTGTCATTTAAATACTGTAAACCCACTAAATCTACATGAAGAAAGTTAGCCAGAAAGTGTCCTGACAGCTATGGAGGATTGGGACACATACAAACTTCCTTTTAAGTAATTTGCAGAGAGACTTTCATTTTTTCGTATTGAACACCACCTTCTGAGGAGTCCTGCTCATTTCAACAGGAATATTTATGGATCTCAGTTTTAGTAGAAGAGGTTTTTTTCCATTGAAGTACCAGGCAATACAGTGTCATGGCTTCTGAGCAACTTTATTTATTGCACCTCGATCCAGTGTAAGTTTTTAAGGCACGAGATGTAACTGCAGAGGTTTTCCAGTATATGGAAAGCTCAAAGCTAGCTCCAATTGCCCTTATCACTAGAATAAATATAGGCATAATAGGTAAAATAGAAACACAATAGAAATAGAAGTCCTGTAAGTTCATATGCTGATTTTTCACTATCAAATGTGAAATAATAGTTTATTACTCTAAGTCTCAGTTTGGTAAATGAGTCATGATAAATGCATGATTACATTTTCAGCCCCTACAGAGTTGGGATGTATGTATAACTAGTAATTATTGGGTCCCATTCTGTGCTACATTATATTGAGGTTCATGGGGCATTCTGTCAGTGTACCCCTCTTATTTTATATATTTTAAATGGCAGCACATACTGTCAGTTCCTAAATAGAGATTTCAGGTGACAGCTTAGCCGCCAGTGTTTGACAATCTAAAAATATTCTAGGAGATTAGAGAGGTTCACAGATAAGACGTGTATCAGTCAAAATATTGAAAAGAATATGGTAATTTGTTGTTATTCAATATTTTAAGGATGGAGATGCTTTGGGTGCTTCTGTAAATACAGCTTCTTTACAAATACGCTGCTATACAACAAGCAGATGCAAAAATGATAACTGCATATTGTAGCACTTGGTTTTCTTGTAAATCTTAGCACCAGGGCCTATTTCAGCTATTATTTCAAGAGAATGTAAACTGGCTAATTTGGAGGATCAGGAGTCTGTGAAACTAATTATATTAAGAACCAAAGCATATCCAATATTTCTTTTAATTTAATTTAATTTAATTTGGAAAGTACCCCAGGCTGAAGTTTACAGTGCCAAATAATTAACCAAAACAATATTTTTTTGTGTGTAAAGCTTTACTTTAAAATGCAATTTATCATCAGCTAGCATTAAAGTAGGTGGCATTTAGGTAGCCAAGAGGAAGTTTTGCTCTCATTAACCTTACAAGGAAGTCTCTCATAAATTACTACATAGCTCTCTAACCATAGACAGAAGATCTAAATCTTACTCTGAAGTCTGGCTGAGATTTTGATAAGATGTTACAAAGATAAGCATAAAAAATCAAATTACATGCCAAGTTGATCTTCAGAATAAAAAAAAAATGTAGTCATATGTGTTTAAAGTTAATTCAGTAGCTTCATTGAAAATTTGGTGATTTTTAAAGCCATAATAGAGTATAGAAAATTTCCCGTCTGTATTCGATCATCTCATGCATTATATGGCAGTGTAAGTGGGATTGCTGGATAAATGCTGAAATACTGGCATAAACAGACCCCATAGATACAGTAGGAATGCTATTTTACAGTATATTTGAATATATCTGAGATATACTTTTCCATTTCCAGAGGAGAAATAGTTCAATACAGTCAACTGGAACAAAATTATTCTATTGACAAATTATACTGATTTCCTTTTCAACTGTGCATAATTGAAAAAAAAAAAAAAATTCTGTGAAAAAACCCCCCAAAACTGCAGGTAGACTAATTTATTTAATCTCTGAGTCTAGGCTGAATGGGCTACAGCTTTCTCATCAAATTCCCCCAAGTCAACCATTATTACATGGCTTCATTAGTGCTAAGAATCTGGAGCATTTTGAAGACAAGGCATTTTACACTCCCGTCATTTTAACTGAGACTGTTTCATTCACATTTTAGTGTTTATGAAAGCATGATTTTATAACTTTTATCTATTTGTAGTTTTTGTGGAAACCTTTTAGAGTTGAAGAATAGAGTGCTGAAATAAGCAAGTGACCACAGACAATGCGAGAAGGCAAGAGAAGGGCATGTTTTCTCTTAGTACCTATGATAATATGAGTGGATCAGATGTATAAAAGGTAGAAAGCAACAATACCATTGTCCTCCTGGTCTTCCAATGAAGTTGGTAAACTACAAGGTTTAAGTTTTGCATTGCCTTTCAGGTAATTTCTCAGATGTCCAATTGTAACAATGAAATTTCAGACCCTTTGTTCAGTCACAGAGGTACCAGGAGGGGAAGATGTATACATGCACTTAGAGCTATTAGAAAGGGGGAAAAATTTATTAAAGGCCTTGGAACTCTTTGATTTTCCAAGTTGCACAATCCTGGAAATTGTTCATACTTCTTTTCCCTTTCCTTGTTAAAAATATATACCCTGCATTTGCATTACAAGATAAAATCCTAGGAAAGGGTGAATGCAGTAGAGTACCAGGAAACCTGAGCTTGAAAAGTTACTGAAGTAGACTAATTTCCTTGTAACAAAGGGATGAAGATTGAAAAGTGAGCACAAATCAAAGTTCTTAACTTTGCTCCTGCTTTATGAGACATGAATTCTTAGCCTGTGGTGAGACAAACAGCAAAAATCTCATTTAATGGAGCAGTATATACGTCTGCTTATGGAGAAATGTGTATGGGTCTTCTTTTTAGCTTCTCTATGACCAGATGTACAGAGGTCAGAGTCTGGTTAATAAATATTGATGAACACATTTTTACCTAAGCAATTAATATAGCCACAACATAGAAAGAGAGTAAAGTATATGGATTTATAATTCCTTTATGTACAACTAAGTAGATGTATATAATTTGAAAAATATTTATTGAATGCTGTTGATTTAGTGTTCTTAGTGTCTGGTTTCAAGGGAAATAAAGATTGATTTTACCTTGCTTAGTCTATTTCTGCTTTATAGGTGCAACTGGCTCTGCTTTGCTGTGTCAATAAGTTACCTGTTTTATTTTATTAGAAGTCTATCTGTTCTATCTGTACATTCCTCTATGAAAAAGGGTTTTGTACTATATTTTTATTCAAGTTGTTACCTTCTTATTCAGTAGGTTCTTTTCCTCTGACTTTTAAGCTGATTTATTATATTAAAAATGTGAAAAAATGGCATGTTTCTACAGTTTCTACAGTATTTTTACTGTCCTTTCTTTAAAAAAAGTGTTCTCTGAGGATAGGCCCTCACTTTATATTATATCATAACATGTTTATTTTACTTTTTTGGATTGTTCACTTCTTTTCCTTTGTATGAGCATGTGATTTTTTACCTTCAGTATCAATCTCCAGAGAACCTTTTGAAATGCCTTATAAAAATTTTAGTACATGATGTTCACTTTAGACTTCCCCCTTATCTATCTCTTCCAATTATCTCATAATGGAGCAGAGTGCTACAGCTCATAGTCTATTTATATCTGTCATTTGCTTCATTCTTAGTTTGCTCCCAGGCTAAATCCAACTTGTAGATCTTGGCATGGGTGGCATTTACTCTTTTTTCATGTCTTGTTGACATGCTAACTAGTACTAGTATTTTTGTCATTCTTGATACACATTATGAGACTATTTCAGTTCGCCTTTTGCTGTGTTTTATTTACCTGCTATTTTTAACTTTACTCTTATCTGTAATTGTGTGGTTAAAAAATATGTCAACTCAGTGTCTGGCATTGGAGCCTAGTCACTGTAGAGAAACAGAGCAGCATAGGATTCCCCTCTCAAAAAGAGTGGGGCAGAAGTCAAGCAGTGTGCAGCAAGTAGATGAGGCACAGGACCAGGATGCATAGATCAAATATGAATGGAACAATGAAAAATTCAGGGTACTGAACTACCCTTAATCTTGGAAGATATATGATACTCGAGAGACACTGTTAGACGGTTTTGATTTTTAAAAGACGTTTGAAGACAGCAAGCATGAAAATGGAAGAATGAATGTAGGAAAAATGGCCAAGATTACAGCAATAAATGCAACACAGCCTTCCTCTCGACAGAACAGTGGCTTGATAGCCTTCATGTGTAGACACATTTTTGTGCAGCAGGGTGGGACAGGGGATTTAGCTATTGACTCCCGGTAACTGCAACTTCCCCAGAATCAGTTTAGCACAAAAATATGACCTGTGAAGGCCTCCTTTTGGGAATACTGTGTTTGTGCATCTTCTTACTTGTACATCTGACTTGCACTTCTGACTATGCTTGTAAAAGGATCAATTTTGATTTTATAAACACTACAATTTGAAATAGGGGATTATAGTATGCTTTATTTTAGTAAGCTAGCAGTGTAAAATGCTGTTTCAGTAGATGGTGTAAATTTATACAGCTGAAATTTAAGAGTCTAAGTTTTCTAACTGCCATTGTTAAAAGGGTGAAAGCTCTTACAGTATATACTCTTTTTTTTTGGCCAGCCAGATTTGTTTTTGCTCAATTAGGTTTCTTTTAAAATTGAAGAGTGTCTGCACAAAGGCAGACTTAGTCTGTTACTTGGCAGATTGAACTGGTCTGTTTGGTCATTTATTTAGCAGACAGTGGTAAGTGATAAGAGAAAATAATGTAAGAGCAGAGCAAGTAACACACTGTTGCTTATTTTAATATAGCCTCATTCTGGTATAGTCCCTTTTTCAACATTTCCCTCCATCAACACACATCTCATTTCCACACACTTCCATTTTATCTCAATTATGTTCTTGCCATCAATATAGTTATTATTGAAACAAATCATCAGCATTTTCCCAGTAGTACCCAAGTGGTTCTGATGCTGTGTTCTGAAGTGCTAAAATGTGCTCTGGAACTTTGGTATTAGTTAACATTTTGTTTATTAGTTAACATTATTTATTTATTAAGGAGAGGTTGCAGAGAAACACCTGTAGCATCTTAGACAGGTGTAACTTGTGTTTGTGAAAAGGGCTTTTGAAGGAGCAATTTGCAGCCTTTGGAAATGGCTTCTCTCAAGTGTGAGGGCAAGATACCCATGTGAGGAAGATCTTGTGAAATCCCCAGGGAAGTGGACCAATGCAGATGAAGGTATCCAGTACTTGAGAGAATTAGCAGTGCTGGAAGTTGTGTACAGTGATCTAAAGAATGACATTGTCTCTAAAGATCCAGAGGATGTCCCTTGTGCACTTGCCATGTGGAGGATGGTGGTTCAAGGTGCCCCTGCATCATATTCCAGCAGCTTGGTAGCACTGTGTCATCCGCAAATGGATACACCAACTGTAGAGGTGGCGTCCTCCTGGCTCCGAAGTGTAGAAGAAACTCATCCCTACAAGCCAGTACCCAACTTTTAGGGGCAGCCCAAGGACCTGGGTGTACCTGATTATTAGCATGGTCAAGTACCAAGATGATATGTTCTGCATAAACTACCTCTGTGATCACAGTTACGAATGCAGTTCCATGAACATCGCCCACAACAATTGTAGAGCAGAGCTTTTGGTTGGTGTCTCCCCACCCACCCATTCTTCCCATTATTTTGTTTACTTGGACATAGATGTTTACTTGGACATCTAAGAATTGGTCCATTAAATTGTGGCAGCAAATCCCTGCTTTTATACCAATAGAAAGAGATTGCAATCGCCCTAAGTCAAACACTGCAAGTGCACTAAGGGCCTGCCTTTTCCACTCTGTCTCAGAGTGCTTCTGCTTGTGCCTCTGCATTAGGTGTAATAATCACAGCGATGAAGATAATTCTGATCAACAAACTGATCTGACTGAAAATCTCCAAAGGAAAGAATATAAGCAGTCTCCAATTAGTGCAAAGTCCCACTCAGACTAATCCAGAAATCACCCATTTGTAAGGGTGTGAGAAGAGACACTCTCCCTCACTTGTACAGATGGCAGCTTCTTCCACTGGTCATAAAACAACATCCTAACTTGACAATGTGTTTACTGCTGTCTGCCAACAGTCAGCACAACCTGATTTGGGTGATTTTGAGTTTCTGTCTGGTTTGTACACAAATCTGTACTGGTGGTTTATCTGGTAATAAGCAAATCAAGTGTTGGTTGGTCAGTACTGATAGATTTAATGATGGCTGGCAAGCAATTGCATTGTTGAGAGCAGTGAACTACGTGTTCATAAATAAACAACTGTCTACTTCCAAACGTAAATCAAACAGCTACTGCATCTGTAAACTAAAAACTGCCAAGATGACTGTCCTGAAAGCCTGGTAGATATCAAACAGATGATTAAGTGAAGGCTTGCAGCTGATTATTCCTTAATGATTTTGCTGCTTCTGCAGAGATCCTAAATCTACGCTTGTAAAAGACTCCATGCTGAACATACACACATACATATTTTCCAAGTTGTGTATACCCTTGCCTGCAGGTTTATCCATCATACTGATATACCTCATGTCCTGAACCCCTCTGCATTGCCAGACTCTGAGAGCAGCTCTCTAATAGCGAGCTCAAACCAAAGCCCAAGGCTTGGCCCTGTCCTGCTTTCAGGACTGCTCTTTGGTGCTCTGCGGGCTGCAAGAGAATGGGAATTTTGTGCCCCTCTTTTCCAGCAGCCTGAGCCCGATGACATTGTGTACTTGCTACTACAGACACTGAAATCCCGAGCAGCTGCTTTTAATTGGCCCATCTTGAGGCTTTACTACTGCTTCCTCCAACCTGTGCTTAAGCTTTTTTGTGGTGGTTGCTCTCAATGACTCCTTTGTAACAATTGTTTCTCATGTTTTTATGTTTCTGTTTGTTTATGTTCTAGTTGTGGGGGTTTTCTTAAAGACACAATTGTAGAAATAATAAGTGCTATCATTTTGGCCTTTGTAGATTACTATGGCAATAGTGATTTGGACTGTCAGACTTTTATTTACACTCTGTTGCACTACAAGGCACCTGTCAAGCGCAGTTTTCAGGCAATTTCTGTGGAAGTACAATAATCTTAACTTGTCAGTCCTATATAAATAAACATGTTTACATTGCTACGTAGAAATGTACAAGGGTTTACCTTCCACATAGCACAAAACTCAGCCAGCCTTGTTTGTGCTGTATGAGCTGCTCTGAGCGAGTCTGCTGCAGAGGGCCCTGGAGAGCAGCTTTGGCACTTACTCCACACTCATCATTTCCCTCTCCGGAGGGGATGAGGAGGTGACAAAGCAAACTGTGGTGACAGCTGGGGGGTGGCAAGAGGAAGTTGTGAGGATTAGGGATGGGAGGAAAGGAGTAAGTGGCAAAGGTGGTAACAGGGAGTGAAAATGAGCACTTTTCTTCCTTCACATCTCCTGAGCTGAAGGAGACAGCCAAGAGGTCAAATAATCAGGGAATCAAAGATGTGTGTATCACAGGTGTGGAGATGCACACGCAGACTACAGATGAGAGCACTGGAGACTGAAACTGCATTCAGGTTAAGTAAAGTCTAAATATTTGAAGGTTACTGTTTCTCAGGAATTTCACTGCTTATTTTCCTGTGACTTGGCAGTAAGTCCACTGGTTTCTGAAAATGTAGCTCATACCTGGATTGCCTTTGCAGAATGGGCACGGGTGAGTTGTAGACCAAACTTTCATGGGAGAAGAATTTTATCTGCAAGACTTTTCTATAGCAGAGTGAACTGTTTGTGAGGGAATTGTGTGAGTCAAGTTTTGAGGCATCATGTTATTATCACATCACAGGAAATACAGAAGGCACATTCTGTTTTAATTGGGTCAAAACCCCCAGATAGTACCAAAATTCAAGTGAAAACAAAACTATATTTAGGTTGATGAATGCATTTTCCTGCAAAACTGAGTCTATATTCTACTTAAAGAACAGTAAAGGAAATATAAAATATAATTACCTCATTGAACAAAAAAATTTTCAGAGGGAAAAAGAGGACATGTTTTTGACATGACATGTTGGCATTTCTATCTTAGAACACAGCATTTCTGAAACTTCTCTCCTTATGAAATGTTAATCAGTGAGTAAGGCTCCCTACAAGATCACGTCAATTCACACTGAATGCTGTAGTTTAAGACCATTTTTCATAAAGTTCCATTTCCTTTTGAGCAGGTGCAGCTAATACTCCCCTATAATTTACTGTGTCATTGGTAAAATGTAGATTAATTTACTAAATCCCAATGTTTGAGTTCGGAAAAAAACCCAAACCAAAACCCAAAAACCTTTGAAATTTGTTTTTCTGACTTGATATAATTATACTGTGCATTTGTTTCAGGAAACACTGAATAAATTGTTGGCTATAATTGAAGACTGCCAAGTATAACTACCATTATACAGTAAAAAAGAACAAAAGAAGAAAAGCCAGCAAACAGAAGTAATAATAGAACAAGATGGTGACAATTAAAAGCTGTAGAATTGTATTAGAGTCAATATCTAGGTATGCTCTGCTGAATCTCACATTGACCTTCCAGTTTTACATAAAATTGTACAGTTGAAATAGACAGAAAATTACCTTCATTTTGGGAGAAAAATACTAATTAAATGCTTAAAGCAATAGGAAAATAGTTTGAATATTTTTATTATTTGATTATTTTACTCAGCTCTAAATGAATAGAATATTCCATTAATCTCAGTGTGCATGGTATAAAATCTACTAGGAAGAGGGTTCTGGTTTCAGGTAACATATTAACGAGTCATATTTAAAATTATATTTTACACTTGGTCATGTGATACTTAAAAAATGACAGATTGGGATTCACCCACAAAGTTTTTTGTTCCTTTTTTTGATTTTCCTATCCATCTGCTTTTTTAATTCTCCCTTCTGTTGCGTTTTCAGAAAACCAAATCTCTTAATTTCAAAGTAAAAATAAAACTGGGATTAGCCATGTAATCTGTGAGGATACCACGTACAGACAGCTCTCAGCTTTGTTCTATTTGCTGTATTTGAAAAGATTAAATCCTGAAAAATGGGAACTAAAAGATAACTTACAGGAGAGGAGTAACAGAACAGTCAGAGACATTTGTCTTACAGATGAGAAGCAGAGTTTAAGTGAATAGTGATTTGAATTTCTGTGGTAATCAGACTCGAGTCACTTGCAAGGGACTAAAGAGCAGAGTTTGCTCAGCATTTGCTTAAGGTCAAGACATGGGCTTATCCTTTCTCTCACTAAATGTGAGACCTAAGTTCACACAGTGTCTTTTGCTGGTTTAAGCTCTGGACCACTACACTTACACCAAAAAACCCCAAACCAACCAAACCAAAAAAGAAGCAAAGATGGCACATTTCATTCACAGGTATTTGTTTATATGTGGACCTGTATCTAAAGTAAGCAATGAGTCTCTAAGATTTTTATTCATGCAATTCTTTAGACATAACAAAATCCACCAGAACAGTTTAAGGCTGTTATTTATCTGAACACCTGTTTCTATCTTTATCTGGATAATCTCCATGACAATGTCCCTCGTTGTGTTTACTGCTTGCTTTGTAAGAGAAAAGTGTTAAATGGGGAGCAAACTGAATCAAAACTTATTAAAATAAAATCTACAGAGAAATAACATCACACGTTAAGTGTTGGGGTAGGAGTGACTCAACTCCATCACTGCCGTCCACCTATTTTGAACATACAGTGGATATTTTCACAAGTGGTCACCATTAAGTTTCTGTTGGGCTTGAGGAAGAAGTATCTTTTAAGGGCCATAGCACCAACACTGAGATGGCCATGTGGCATTTAGGCAGTGCTGCAGAGTTTATTTATGAAAGCCTTGGTATTTGTTGGCTACCCTCCTGTGCAATACTGGAAGTAGACAGAAAGTCAATGAAATAATTCAAGAGGAGAGGAAAGGTAAACATCTCAAAAAACAGATTTCTCAAAGTCATGAAATGATAACTTTAAGAGTAGTAGTCCAGAGTCTGAGTTACAATTCCAGATGGGGAGAGTGTAAAGAAGAAAGATGTGTTGAAAGCAAAGGTCCGTGTGGGGAATTAGAGCTAAGAAAAAACCCCACGGGGGGAACAGTGTGCCATTTCCTCAGTGTTTTCAAGTCAAATAGTGAAACTGTGTAGTCCATGGAGGAAGAAAGAAAGGGTGAAATCTGCAAGGAACTAGAGGAAAGGAACTGTTGAAGAAGGGACAGGAAATTGTCTTAAAATTTGGATGGAAGAACAGGAAGAAGGAGGAGGTGGAATGAGAGGACTGTGGACAGTAAATTGTGGACTGAGCATGGATGAAGTAGGAGGGAAAAGGTTTCAGAGGACCAATGAAAGATATTGGGGGCAAGAAGGCAAATAGGGCTACCAAGCTCCTAAAACTACCCCTGACCCTGCAGACTGTCTTCAGGGTAGACACAGGTGTGTCTACTTGGGGAAATAACTAAGGGGGGCGTTTTTGAGAGAACAAGAGTCTTAATGAAGTAACAATTAATTGGCAACGTTACAGCATACAGAAGCTGGGTAAGCAAAATCAAATAGCTTCAAATGTAAGGTTTGCAGTGATCAGCATTAAACTCCTGTAGTAGAAAATACTGCTAAATTTTAAATCAACAACTTGAGGTGTGTTGTCACTCCAAGAACAGTAATTTCTAATTAATTTGTACAATGTATATGAGATGCTCATGCAAACTGCCTGTGACCCTGGGTGTGCCTCTCCTATCACGGAGAGGACAGGGAGAGAGTGGTGGAGTTGCAGGGGAAGGCTCTTTGTTTTAGACGATCAACAAGTGATAGGGACCAGCAGTTGTGGTACAGAGGAATAGAGCACAAAAAAATAGCTTGCAATGGGTTACTTTGTATTTTGATCCCAATGCTCTAATATAGAGTTAAACCCAGGCTGACAGAAAGGAGTTATCACAGAGTGCTTGATTTCAACAAGTTTGTTTCAAGTCTCTTTTTGACAAGTAGTTGCCACTATTATCAAAAGAAAAAAAAAAAAAAGCAACAAATTAACCTTCCTGCTCTTCAGGTCTGGTTAATTGGCACAACTCCATAAAACTGAACAGTGCCTGGAATCAAACTCATGGAGCATATCCCATTACTCAGAGTTCTTTGACATCCAGACTTACCCAGTGAAAAAGCCTTGCATAATGGATTTTCATTGCAGCAGCTCTGTTCTGTATATATCCTACATATGAAGTATTTTTGCCCAGAAGTTAAAAAGAGCTATTTTTACATGCAATAAAAACATTTTAAAATATCCATTTCCTCACCTTGTATGGGAATAAAAAAAGAAAATGTTTTAAAAAAAGTTCTACTAAATTTATCAAGCATCTTCCTTCAGTGGTTTTCTTTCAAACTTTAGCTTCAAAGTGCATGATTTCTTAATGCATCAGTCACGTTTGTTTTATTAACTTTCTCACCTTATAACAGATTTGCAACAGAAAAGTATATTTGCAGTAAAAAGTCAAGTGTGTGAGAGAAACTACTTAGGGATTTCTTTTTCCCATAGTAAAGCATGATAGTATTTTCTCCTTAAGGAAATTTCTAACGACTATTAATACAGATTGCGAATTCATTCTTTTTATTACTGCACCATTACTAGAATGGTGACTTCTTGACAGATTTTCATGAGTGCAGGAATGAGATAATTTCCTTTTTGAGTGTTCAAGGCTGTGAATAGGGGATTTTTAAAAAAAAGTATTATTGATTGATTGAAAAGCAAGCATACTACCTGCCGCTGAGTTAATCTCTTGCTATTAGTCTTCCCCTAAAAATCTTTCCCTCTAAGGAATGAAAAAATTAACATATTTTCCACAGAAATGTTTGAAAAGTAATGTCATTTCCTCTCTCTATTGCTGTAATATTAAATTGCTGCCATAGAGCTGTATCACTTTCACAAAGACAGTTTTACGTAACTGAGGCCAGCAGATTGCAAAAAGGAACATGAAGCTGGCTACAATCAGATTTTAAAATTATTTATATCCATAAAAATACAGACACACATACTATTTTAACTGTAAGGAAGATAATTTTAATTAAGGGCTGAATTTTTCAGCATTTTGACGTTTGAACAGTTAAGTAAAGGAAAGTTTGCATTGACATAGAAGGTATATTTTTTTTGCCTTGACACAGAACATATTTTCTTGCAGTTGCAGGTACAATTTTTTACTTTGTGCCACCTGAAAAATTTGTTTTGGCCAGTTTTCTGATGCTGTCTTAGTTTTGTTTCAATCAAAGCAGCACATGGGAAGGAGACACTAAAAAGAATTTGAGCACAAGATACAGTTCTAATCTCTAAGGTTATTTATGCATGCTTAATCCTTTATTTTATGACTTGTTATTAACTCAGCTCATGCTATTTCTGTCTTCATTAATGCAGAGAATTATTTACAGTGTCACTGATAACACATGGAATCTATGAATCTATTAGTTATGTTAGCATCCAATTACATAATCAAGTGAATATAGGTATGTCTGGAAAAAACATCACTAAATAGTTTAACTCAGATTCACTGATATAAAAGGGAGCTTCTAAGTAAAAATACCTGTGGAACCTGTGTTCTGTCATGTTGTTTCCCAGTGTGAGACATCATGAAGAATCTACAAGACAATATTACATGAACACAGTTATGCAGAGATCTTGAAAATATTTATTGGTTTGTTCTTACTAAACAGATAAAAATCCCCATTGGAGAATGACCTTATACCTGTCAGTTTTAATTATTCTGCACTTGTCAGAATCATCTTTAAGAAAGTGCAGGACCATATTGCAAAAGTTAGATTTCATTAGCACAGTGCATGGCAAATACCTTCAGTAAGTCTGCTTATTGTGCTTCTGAAACAAATTAGTTTTGAGTCTTTCAGAACTTTTAAAACTTCAAATAGAAGTGTTACCCATGAGAGTCATCATTAAAACACACTAATCCTTTTAATAAAAGCTATAAGAAAAAAAATGCCTATTTTCTTTTTTATTGCCGTAAAATAAGATCAGATCATAGCAGTTCAATTTAGCACTTCAGGTGCTTCATTTTTAAGCACCCTACATAATAAGCTTTCAGGTCTGAAGTCTAACAGGATTTCACACATATTGAATTGGCAAATCCCAGTAAAAAATCCCGTATATTTTTTCTATATTACAAGGCTTTCTTTGTAGGAAACATATGCGATGTCCCTTTCTAAAAAGATTGATTTAAATAAATGTAAGTATTTTTCTTCAGATTGGCTCTGTTTGTACACTTAATACCTTTTCTTGATTTCAACATCAATAAATAGAAAGCATAAACATTTACAGCTCTTGGCATGCATTTAGTGAGTAATGCAGCTCATACTTTCATTTGTGATTATTCCTGCCAAATCTATTTTTTAATACGAAATCAAGACAATTTGTAGATTTGAGGGTGCAAGATAAAACTGTTACTATAGTAAAGTGTGGCTATGGGTTTAGAATGACTTTGTAAATAGTAATGGAAAAATGCAGGAAAAATGAGTTAGGTAGCCAGAGCACAGACAGATTGGTCCCAGTGTTTTACAGCCATCAGCAGTGCTCTGCATTAGTGTCCTTGACATGAATTAGGATTTTCCTGCTATACTCTGTATTACATTAAAATGCACTACTCAAATTGCATCTTAACTAAATTATAAGAATGCAGTGTGTACTTGGACTTGGGATACTTCAAGATGCTTCTTACAGTTTGAAAGACTTGAAATTATTTCAGTGACATCACTGTTCTTTGGGTTTAAATTAGTGAAGACCACTGCCAATATGAATTTTAAAACAATTAAGAACACCACATTGTGTTTTCAGGACAATCATACAACTAGTAGTTTTTGCCACAGGGACATCAGGTATTTGTGCATTTTCAACACAGCTGAAGTGAGAGTCAGTAAAGTATAAGACCTGTTCTTTTAACTTCCAAGAGCAGCTTTTCATGGAATATTCAATGCCAACTACTTGCACAGAAAAATTCTGAATGATTAACTGACTGCAAAACCAAAATCCTTAAATTGTTCAAATGTTTCTGTCCCTGTAACCATCATCATTTTACTCCTTCAGCTTGACTTCCTTCTGGTTAGTGTGGACTGTCTTTTACAGGAAGATAAACATGAAGCACAAATTGTTCACTACAAATACAGAATAAACCCAAATCTATTCTGCATGTACATGTACTATCACCCTGATCTGCATGGTGGGCCATTTTGTCAAAAACATTTGCTTGGAATCAATTTCCAAATATCCTGCAACATAGTACTCAAGTTTTATATAAATGTGTCACGAGGAATTTCACTCCCTCACTTGAAACATACTTAATAACTTGTACTAATTAAGTCTAGAAAAATTTGTTCAAGCCCTTCACCACTACTGCTACGAAATCTTCTCAATATTTCAATGGAGGATCAGAATTTATTTTTTGTAGGTTCCCAAAATTCTCCTTTCCTAGGCTACACTCCATAGTGGGAAAAAATACAGAAAAGAGCAAATACTTGAGGTAAAATATTAACCATTAAAAGATGTAAGAAACATTCAAGTAGAATGCATGTTCTCCTTAGAAATGAAAAGCAGTCTTGGGAAAGAGCAGTACCTGGAGATTTCTGTCGTTGCCAGGGGCTCCTTCAGCCAGTCATGCTTAACTTCACTTAGTAAATAGCAACCTTCAAGAAACAAAGTGAAATGTTCTCCTGTAGCCAGAGTATCAGGAGAGTACATTGATTATAGATGTGTGATAATGTATTTCCCGCAAATGCAGAAGGCCACTACAGCTTTTACTAAAGTTTAAAAAAGTCAGGGGAAGGAGAAGGAGCCACAGAAGTGGCATTAGCATCATTCGTAATCCATTTTGCCATGGAAACTGCTGCACTGTGGAATCCCAGTCTGCTGTGAGCACAGGTTTCTAAGAAAAGCCAAGCAGACAGCTGTTGGAAGGCTATCAGAGCAATTCATAATGCTGGTGATAGAAGGGGGATTAGCTCCCACATCCTCTTTCCTCTTTATCATTAAATCATGGCCTACTGGTAACATGTTGCTTTTTTGTGATAAGTGATTAGCGAAATTTTCGTACCATAACATCCCTTACTTAAATAGCTTGTGCCACTTTGTTTCCCCCCCTGAAATATATCTTTGAAGATTAAGTGTATACACTTAGCATGTGGCAGCTGCCAAATCAGGGGAGATGATTCCCACTAGAACTGTCACTGCATTAATGACAGTAAGTACCTTGGAAAATACAGATTCTCAAAAATAAGGTTATGTTTGTTCTTCCTATGAATAGGAAGCAGTATAATTACCCATCCTACAAGGAACACTACAATAAAACACACCAAAAGCAATGACTAGTTAAAATTAACTGATTCACTGAGTGAATCACAGAGCCTTCTTTTTATGACCCTGTCCTACAAAGTGATGTGCCTAAATTTCTGGTAATAAGCAAGCATGAAAAAGTCACATTACCTGAGATGCCACCCATTCTAAGCCCGTAAGTAAATAAGCCTCCAATTCCGTAAGTGTACAGAAATATATGGTATAGACAATTATTTGAGAGACACTACTGATAACAATATATTGTACAAAAAATTGTTTCAGCAAAAAGCTTTACATGCAAGAAGGGGAAAACTAAAGTCAGGATTCTGCTAGAAAAATATGACTACATATAAAACCAAGTAGTTGAAGTACAGTTGTTTCATGAAAGAAAAGACTTATGAGAAGAAATGCTGAAATAAAATTCAAGCATGTTTATGAACATCTTTTTTCAGCTGTGCAAAACGTGATGATATACAGGGAAAGGGAGATGTAGGGAAGTAACTCACTTGTGCAATGTTACTTTATTCTTTGGCAATAATAGAACAGTTCTCAAACTGAGGCAGATTTGAGGGGAATGGAGGTAAGATGCTCCTGTTGCTTTAATATAATCAGGAGGAGAGTTATTTTCTGTACAATATTGTGTGATTACAACATGGTTTTGCTTTCAGCTCTCAGTATTTCACGGTGACAAAAAACAAGGTTCAGAGAGGGCGGTTTTGTTTGGTACATGAGCATTTGGTTATAGGTGAATGCAAACAAGTGGACTGAGACCCAAACACGTAACAGAGGTGTGAACAAGATTAAAAAAAAAAAGAATCATTAAAATGTCACTTTTACAGGAGGAAAGTTAAACTGAGATGGAAGGCTTAACTTGGACATTAAAGAAATCTTCCCTACTAACATCAAATATGAGAATGGTCATCCAGTGAAAATCCCAAAAGCATAGCTCCTTCTTATTTTGCAGTGTAGATTGTCCAAATATGTCCAAATGAGTCTGCATGTAAGGGGGATAAACGAAAGGTTTTCTGCTTGGTGGTGGTGGGGGTTTTTTGTTTATTTGGTTTTATTTATTTCAGCGTTATTTATTTCAGCTTTATTTATTTCAGTTTTATTTATTTCAGCTTTAGTCATTCAAACCTAAGCTTCGGTTGAACACTCACTGTATGTCCCTCCATTTTTATATCAAGAATAGATGATTAGAGAAACAAATTATTTTGAAATACTGATTTGTTATCTTTCATAGCCAATCCTAATACTTTCTTTTTTATTATTTCAGGGTGCAGGTTGAATTCTATATGAACGAAAACACATTTAAAGAGAGACTAAAGCTCTTCTTCATCAAAAACCAAAGATCAAGTAAGCAGCTGTATTAATTTCTGTTAAGCATATTTGTGATACTTTAAGTAAAATCAAATTCAGTTGAAGGCAACAGTGAGGTTATTATTAATTTTCTTCTGAGTTAAAATACTTAAACTTGAAAATAATGTCCTTTTAGTTCAGGGTCAAACAGTTGGTGCCGTCACCAATTGTTAAATAAAATCATGATTTTTTTTCTGTGTCGTGATCAAGTTGACTAATTTGCATGGACCTGGCAGCAATGCTCATTGACAAGTCATGACCTTGTGACTAGGAAAGCAAAGACACTTAAGATGGTAAAGGAAAAAAGCTTCAAAATTTCCCAGATTTTTGAAGTGTTCTACTCTATTAAGTATTCCTAAAACTTCAAACTTTATCTGCACTCAAAAAAAAAATTGGAAAGGAGACTGTTGGGGATGTGATACCTCAGAAATGTAGTCCTTGTCATTAGCCTACAGTCTACTTTAAATATATCTTCATTGACACATATGCCTAAAGTCATAGGCCATCATGGAAGGGAATAAGGTGGAGGAACTAAGACATTAATATTTTTATATACATCCATGCAGCTGGTCCAGGGGGGTGGAAACATGGAATATTATCCAATCTTGGTTAGAACAGTGGAGTTCCTAGGTCAGAAGAGCAGTGACTAACCTCAATTTTCTTCTGTGTAGCAGGACTGAAGTTACCTCTATTTGCCTTGCATATGTAAAGAACTAAAATTACCATAGCTTTATCCATAAAGCTTTTGACTACAAAGAATACATTTTATCCTTTGTAATACAGTTGAAATTGTTTCATGATTTTGTGTTTGGAAAAAGACCGAAAAGAGAAAAGAAAGAAGTTTTTTGATCTGAAAATACCCAGACAAACAAAACTGGGGAGACTAGATCAAGCTTTTAAAAATAAAACATACCAAAAAATCTTCTATCTGTAAGAGCTAGTAATAAACAAATAAATACTAGTTTTACATCAGAGAACTTGGTGTTTTTATTGGCTAAGCTTCTTTTACTTTGCAAGTAAGAAAGGAAGAAAAGCAAGAAAAAAATTCCCCTGAAAGGAAAGTAAAAAGAAAAAAAAGGCACTGGGCTGTGAATGAGTGACATTTTCAATATGGGCTTTGGAATTAATTGCTGTTTTCTTAGGTAGAGAATCAGGTTTAACAAAGTTTCTGGAGGTTCATCCATGGGGAATGCATTACTTACTACACTTACCTAGACACACATAGGAATCTTAATTCAGGTGCCTAAATAGCATAGGAATGATGTGGATAGCCACCAGAGCACTGAATTAAACACAAAAAATCCCCAAGCCAAAGCAGTCAGTATTAGTAAGTTCAAACACTCCTTCTGCTTTTGCAGATCTTGGTTCTTGTCCAAATACTCAGAACCAGAATCTTCCAAAAGAAAGTCTCCAAAAAGCTGCTGCTGACACAACAACCTGCCACTCAGTCAGGTGTACTCATTCAGCCCTGCATTGAAACTGGAGGAATCTCTTGCCCAGAGGTATCAGGGAGTTGATAAACAAAGACAGTAGATTTTAGTCAGCGTTCAGTGAGAGCACTGAAAACCTTCCTTCACATATTAAAGATGGACTTGCTGTCATTGAGAAAATAATTGTCAGTAGGACCAGCAAATTTTTGGAAAGTGTAACTAAATCAAGCCTGTTCACCAAACAGTTTTTTGATAATATCACATGGTTTTGCCAACCAGAGCAGTCAGCTCTAGAATTTATAAGAATTTTCTACAGAATGCTATCCTGATCTAAATCACATATGGGCCAGTAACTTGAAATATCAACTGTTTTATTAATTATTATCCTTGTTTAAACTGATAAACTGATGAAACCAGCCTTCATCTATATCTCATGTCAATCTAGTTTTCATTGAGTCTTCTGCAAGCAAATGTCTAATCAAATTCAAACAATGTAGGAAAAAATATCTTACAAAGGTGTCACTCAGCACCCCCCCAAAATAAAAGAGAGAAAGAGAAAATGACATATTCACACAAGTGTGACTTGCTTGTACTTGCCAGGACCACACACAGCATTATCACGGCCAACAATAAGTCTCAGAGGGAAAAAAATAAGTGAAGTTTCAAGTCAGTGAAAAGGGAATGAAGGATAACTATCACTAGGATATGAATTATTAGGAGTATATTTTGGTCCAGCCCCTAAAGCCAGCTGCCACTGGAATGATTTTGCTAAAAACCAACAATGTATTAGTGACTTACAAGAAAGGAATAATGGGAGGTGATTCTAAAATCCTCACCTGGTATCTGTCACTCTGTTTAGACCAACTCTCTAAATCTGACAATTAATCTACAAAAATACTTCAGAGGAAAGCACCAAGGATTTATAATAAAAGTGAAAGTCCCAGTCAGAGGCAGTAAAATATAATGTATCACTCTATACTTAAAAATGCCTGCAAAAATAGCAGATACTTTTTTCAACTGAGAAGGAAATGTTAAGATTTGACATAGTTATATTTAGTTCACAAAAAAAATAGATTTTGAAATGATATTATCAATTCTTCTTTTAAATAAGACAAGAGTATGTAACAACTTCGTTCCATAGACACAGTGAAATTGCATTCCCATTAAACGATACGTAACTGCATAACAGTGCATGAGTGATGGAGCTGAATACAAGTTTCAGGCACCACTCATATTCAAAATATGGAGACACTCTGTGCAAATGACCCTGCTACTTGAGCAATCTGGCTCTGAATGGAGAAAAAGAAATTAAATCAAGCAGACCATGTTGATTTATTGACAGCATGTGAAATACAGAACAAAAATAGCCAGGAAGCAAACAACTATGAAATGCTTGTTTGTAACAGAATAATAATTGAAAACCTGATTTAAATGCCTTCTGTAGTGTTTGTCCCCCTCCTTCCCACATTTGAAATCCTGCATCTCCATGATAGTGGAACGCATGCATTGCTTCCAACTCACAGGTGAATCCCCAGGTAGGGGGCTGCAGAATCTTTCTACCAGAGAAAAAAAAAGCATTTGTTAGGCCTGCGTTAATTATCCAAACTTTAGCAAGGGTGACTGCATATGTTACTGATGGCTGAGGCACACAGAGCAGGGAGAGGTGACCCAGGACAGACTTGAAGCCTGTTGTTACGTATTTGTATTTTAATAATCCCAATCACCAGTGATACAGAACCTGTCCTTTGCCTTGCTCTATAAACAACCCCAGCCACGAAATGTGCTCTTTGTAGATGCTGACTGGAACCCGTAGATGAAAGCATGGCTGCTTTGAAAATCCTGCCTCACATTCTGAGGGAAACAGCCATTCCTATGGAGATACCCAGAGCCTGAGTTCCAATCAGCACTAAGATTTGAGAGTTAAGGGTTTAGGGCAGCAGGCTGGAGCATCAGTCCCCTGTATTGATGTAGCCTTTAATCAGAAAAGAACCATTTTCTTTTGGCATTTAAACCAACATATCATTTCAAAGGAATGATAGAAACCAGGCCATTATCAATGCAGAAAACAAGTGTTTCACACCAAGTATAACATTTACAGAACTCAAAACCAGGAGAAAAACAACAGACTTCTGTACTTGCCTGAGAAAGACAACACAAAACTGGTTGCCTTTTTTTGTTGGTTTAGGTTTGTTGTGGTTTTTTTTAAACATTATCTGCCTTTCTAGTTGTAATAGCCTGGTTGTTAGGGCAACCATTCATATTCCAACAGACTTCGACAAGAGGGTTAGGACAAACAAACAATGCATGTTTTCTTCAGCAACATTTCAAAAAAGCTGCAAATGAGGATCATAGCACTGACCAAGTCAAATAATAGGATAACACCCCATAACACCCCTCCCTTCCTCCCTTCCTCCCTCCCTCCCTCCCTCCCTTCCTTCCTTCCTTCCTTCCTTCCTTCCTTCCTTCCTTCCTTCCTTCCTTCCTTCCTTCCTTCCTTCCTTCCTTCCTTCCTTCCTTCCTTCCTTCCTTCCTTCCTTCCTTCCTTCCTTCCTTCCTTCCTTCCTTCCTTCCTTCCTTCCTTCCTTCCTTCCGAATTCCTTCCGAATTCCTTCCTTCCCCCACTTCACTCATGTTGGGGAATAAATAATCTGTGGCTAATTACTTTGACAGAGGAGCAGGAATCACTAGGTTTATGTTCTCAAACCCAATTGCCAGTAACAGCTGTGGGACTTCTCCCAAACCACAGGATTTTAACCCTTAGTTCACAGAAATAAGATGCTGTAGAAGTCCATCCAGTTCTTATGTGATAACTGAAACTTCACAACTCAAAGTAATAAGCAGTTTTATGTAATAAACCTTAAGATTTCTTTCAGAAATTGCATGGTAAAATATTTAAGAATCCATTTTCTATTTTTCTCTTTGTATTAGGTGGAGTTTTCATGGGAAAGGAAGTAGTAGATATAAAAACTTATTTATCAGTTTTATCTGTAAGGTGCTGTTTTGAACTTTGGACTGAGTAAAGTTAAAAAAAAAGTAATATTACCATAAGATGAGTATGATTCTCTCCTTAGAAGGGAATGTATGCACACAGCTTTGGGTATGCATTATGAAGCTGTAGCTCTTAAAAGATAGAAATAATTACATTGAGTTCAGCAGACCTGCTGAAGTATTTGCAACATGACAATAAACCACAATGTCCTTGCTGTGACTGGGGCAAGGGAACTCACATCTGGGTAAGACTCAGTCAGAATATTCTACTTTGGACAGAAGGGCTCAGCCATGCAGAACTGGACTCTCAGTTTGCAAGACTAAAAATAATTAATGCTAAAGTGACCTCCAGTCACTGAACATTAATCAACTAACAGTTTTAACTTAATTAGTAAATGAAAGCTTACATCTAAGAGTCAGATGCAAATATCCACACTAGCAAAAAAGTCTGCTGAATCTTATAGCAGTACTGAGAGTTTAAACCTTAATCCTCTAATGACTGCAAAATCACATATTGAAATTCCACTGTAGTAGCTAATGGCTCCAGTTGGCAATGAAATAAATTGCCCATGTGATAGAAGTAAGTGTCCATGTGGATCCCTTTGAAGGAATCCTTTAATGCCTTTGTGCATTAAACCTATGTTTGTGGGAAATAGTGTAATATTTTGTGATACTACTTCTGGTATATCCATTCAGCTAGAACATTTCAATTTTCCCATGGTCTGTAGAACAAGTTGTTGATTCAGTTCAGTTGTGCATTCAGCATGACTTTTAGATGTTGTGATTCTTGAATGCATAGTTATTCGACTTCAACATTAAATAACTCCAGTTTAATATTTTATAAGTTGGGATAGAGTTAATATATTCTGTATGTGAAGCTACTGCATGAAGACTTTTTTAGATATTAATATTTAAGTACTGGCCGGTGCATATGCCCGCCTATGGTTGACAGTATGTCTTCTTGATGTTGCTGTATCTTGTATTTTAAAAAGCATTGCATAGTTTTTTACTACAGGACTATTCAAATTCCTTTTAGTTTTACCTTAAAGGTGGGTGAAACTAAAACCCCTGAACTTATTTCAGTATTTTCTTTTCTTTTTAAACTAGGTCTGAGAATACGATTATTCAATTTCTCTCTCAAGCTACTAAGCTGTTTCCTATACATAGTTCGTGTGCTCCTGGATGACCCTACACAAGGACTTGGATGGTAATGTTTGGGGTTTTTTTCTCATTTCTGCTCTCAAAGCATTATATAAGTTGCAAGAAATAAATTAATGAATACCTGTTTGGCATTCTTTCAACAAGGATTTGTTTTTATGTCTCACAGATATTTTGAAAGAATTATAAAGCTGGTCTTACATTGTGAATGGAAATAAGAACTAAAATAACAATATTATTTTTTCTCTTTGCTACTAAAATAATCCTGGCTCTCTCCTTAGATACTGTGCATTAGATGTAATTGTGCAAACTTAGATTTATTATTACATAACATTTCTATGTAAAGTTGCAAATGTCTGATTCCCAGTTTATGGAACAATTCTTTTAGGATTTTGCTTAAATAACTTTACTTAAAACTCCAGATCCCAGAAATGGACAGATAAATACATGAAACTAAGCTTTCATGCAGATGATATTGATGATCATTTTCTAGCCTTCTGCTTTCTCTAAACACTTCAGAAGAGTGAGACCAAAAGTACATTCTATACTCACAATGATTTATGGATATAATGCATGATTTTGCACACCAAGAACTGTCAGTATGGTATTCTATGTGACTTATTTTTTAATGTGTTCTACAATTAATCACCAAATGTAGAAGAAATTATCATTTATTTAATCCTGTTGTATTTGTGTCCTGGATATATTGAATCTCCTCGGTTTTTAATGCTAATAAGCATCACTTTTTACTAACTTACTTCCTTTCACTTGATTTGATTCTTTTGTCCTTAATGCTGAAAAAAACAAAACACATAAGAAAACGCTAAGCTTGAGATGATAAAACCAGCAGTTTTCACACAGTGTTAGGCAAGGGACAGAGTTTGATTTCTAATTTTAATATTTGAATATCAGGTAAATATAATAAGGGTAATACCAAAAAAAGCTAGTGCACAGGAGAAATACTCTGCTTTACAAGAATGAAATCCAAAGCAAAGAAAGGTAAAGAATATTTGCTTTATTCAGCAGTGAATGAGAGAAGGATATGTGAATAGGAAGTACAGAAGATGCATTTGAGATTTCTTTTGGTCAAAATTTATCGTGAGAACTTGTAAGATCTGAAAAAGGGCTGTGATAAAATTTATTGTGAGAAATTGTGAGATCTGAAAAAGGGCTGTGAAAAAATTTTTCTGAAAAACAAGATCAGTAAAAAACTACTTTTGACTCCACATATACCTTAGAATGTCTCTTCAATAAGAAGAAACAACCAGTAAAGTTTTCATAAAAAGTTGTGGAGAAGAGAAAATCCATCCTTAGAAATTTAGGCATTTTAGCAACTCAGAGACTTACCATTTTCCATCTAACCATGGTTTGTGGCATGCTGCAGTTCTTTTGTTATGAGATCTCTGTTGAGCCCAAATGAGTGTATTATACTGCATGGTTATGTCTGGATGTGCAGGACAGGTTAAAATATCAGACCTTGTGCCAAATATACTTTTGTATTTATATGCAAAGATGCATATTCATATGCCTCACACCTTTCCTGACACGCCCTTCAATCCAGGTGTATCACAATTCACCAGACAGTGTATTTATATTTTCTATATATATTATTCCCTTACATGGTGTTGTGGTACATCTGAGAGAGTAGTTGGTGTGTTCTGTCTCTGAATAACATTTGTCTGCCTGAGAAGAGTCAGGTAAGTCCTCCTGCCTGCTCACTAAGGGCCCAGTCTTAGAAACTGTGCCAGACAAACAACCGGCACCCCATTAATGCTATGGAGATCCTGAGGGCTGGATACCAAAACTCCTGCTGGAATGCATTCTTAAGGATGTGGTAATATGAAAGAAAAAATAATTTCTAGGTACTGTGTCACAGCCCCATGGAAGAAACTACTCAGCATGCTGAAAGCACGGCCACAGAAAATGTTTTCACCTCGTTGGTTTTAAAGTGACAAATCTGGGAGGAATTCTTGTCATCAGATTCATTTCCTGTTTTTCAGGAATTTTCTTTCATTCAGGCACAACGGGTGTACAGGAAAGAGCTTAAGACATAAAGCATCTTTATTAATGGGTACAGTTTAGCACTGTCCCACTCACAGTTGGTAAAAATACAGTTGTTGCCAATCTGTGGGCTGCAGATCCCTTTATTTTCTGCTGACCTTGCTTGCCAAGGATGAGCAAGGATATTTTTCATCATTTACAGATTACATATTCCCACATCCTTACATGACCATTTGAAAGGAAGATTTGTGCCAGCAATTAAAAGCAAGATAACATCCCATGCATAATAGCCAATATTTTTACTTAGGTATCACAATTTTGTACTTGAAATACTGCTGCATGAATCTCCAGCCCTCCTCACATCCTCCAAAGAGGTTATCAAGTGTAGTTTGGTGCAGTCTTTCCTATTGAGAGCGTGGTCTTTCTATCACAGCCTATCCATGGGATAGGATTTCTAGGATCTCTTGATCTTCAGTATATATTGTGTACTTAGTCCAGCTTTACAAAGTATCATTTCAGTTGTCTTGTTTTTAAATTCGAAAAGAAATCTTTAAAAAATGTAACCTGGAATGCTTCATAGTCTTTTATCTACGGATATGGAACACGTACATAAGAAAGTACAGCAGTACTTTCTAAAAGCTGCTTCACTTTTAAAAATGTCTGTATTGGTTGCCTTGGGTTTCAAACTATTGCATGCATTTCACAGACCACTTAATGATGTAATTAATATCCCTTTCCTCCCATGTGTTTTTATGACTGTGTTCCCATATACATTTGCTAATGGAAATGGACTTTGCATGGATGGTATTGGCAACTATCAGTAAGGAATTAAGCCGGAGTTGTTCCAATCAAAACTACACACCTGGAACAATTGACTGGTGAGTTCCTAATTTAAAACAGCAAACAAAAAGTCCACAGAATGGTGGGAAGGGGAGAAACACAGGAAGACAAAGCCATTTCCATCTGGAATAGTGGCATTTTGACATACAGTAGGGATGTTTCCATAAATCTCTAGCCATTACTTATATTTCTGAATGTTCAAACTGCATTTAGTATTTTAATTGTTTCTCTTTATTGCAAAATGAACTGCTGGACTGAATGCTGGTGTGAGATCTGGGTTCCATCAATGCTGACACCTTGCAGAAATGAAAAAGGATGCCCTTAATTTAAAAAACCAATTCTGAGTAGCAGTAAATGATTAAGAGGAAATTATTGTGCCATTGAGAGTGTCCCATTCCAGTGGTGCTGTATCAAGTGCCTATTAGCACTGATAGGATTTTTCTAAGATATGACAGCCCCTAAGATTTGGATACCATTTATATCATTACACAGATAGCAAAATGTTCACAAAAAAGGATTGTCAGTTTCCCACAGGAACCTAATGATTTGCTCTGGATTAGAAATACAAGACATGCCAATATTCAGTAGATAACTACTGATTTAAAGTTTTTATAACTGAGAATTTTCTTTTTCAATAAGGCTGCTCTAATTTCCATTCACATGTACAACTTTTTTTTTGTCTGAAACACCAGATTATCATTAATTTCATATTTGTTTTCTTACTATAATGAACAGGTCTCCCATTATTTGGGTGAATCGAAGCTTACCTTTATGGGGATTACAGGTAATATGTAAATGACCAATTATTGCCATTTATCAACTGCAGATTATATCGATTTACAGAATTGTAGCAGTGTTAAAGGATACTTGGAAATGTTGATAGCAGCAAGGAAATCTCATTGAACACCAAGTACAGCAAAAGAATAAAGATCAGCTGATCTGAACTGATTCTCTCTGTGAAATGTGGTTTTTTACTAAGAAAAAACTCTCTATTGAAGCTTCCAGAATAGTTATACTGCTATATTCTCTCACCATGATTGGTGCCACGCCAATACAATAATTGTACCTCTGTGTAATACACAATTTTCCAAGGGAAGAAACCCTTGATGAAAATACATTTAGAATATGCACAGTTTGAATAATTTTTGACCTAGCAGTCAGATTATTAAATTTAAGTAAAAAATACTGAGATATTTATTTGCTTATGGATACAGCCCTTTTCTGATACATTTATTTGATAAGGTAGGAATTTATATGAAAATAAAGCCTGAGTTTATCTAAGTCAGTAGTAATTACTAGGAGAAATGGATATATTTTGATTGCCTATTTTAATAATTTTGCATATTTTAATTATTTCCCAATTCATAGCATCTTTTTAAATTCTAGATTGTGCACTCTTCGGAATTTTCAGTAGTAGGGAGCATTGACTTAAAATTAGAAATCCTGAGGCTTGACTTCAGGCTCCAGCTTGATAGAATCCATCTTGATGGAATATTCCCACAATACAACATTAAAATACAAATATTTTCTATGCAAAGGACTTAAGTAAGTTTTATAGTTATTTAATGTCTATAATGATTTAAGTATTTTGTTTTACTGTTTTGATATCTGACTGTTAAAATATTTTTAAAGTATTTAGTACATAACTAACTACATTTAGTCTATTTAAGGCTGGGAAATTGAGCTCAGCTGCATTTAAATCTTAAAATTTTTCATCTTTATATTATTTTGCTGCTTTCAACTTTCTGAATTATACACAGTAAGAAAAATGTTTGCTTTTCTGCATATTCATAACATCTTCACAAGAAAGTAAAGAGCAGACTGGCTTTCCTTATTTACAGCTTCCTTCTTCTCTCTCCCTGTCATGTGAAAAGATTTTGGTGCTGTTTAGGAATAAATGAAACTCAGAAAAATAACAATATCTAAGCTTCAAGCAAAATTCTCTTAGCTGAGAGGGTTTCAGAGGATTCACAGAAAAGCTGTTTTATATAATCATTTATTTTCATTATAATGTTAATATCTATTCTCTAGAAGCTAGTATTAATACACTCATTTTTTCCCTTCACTTAAGGTGTCTGTAGCTGTAATAAGTCTCTTTGAAACTCTGTTGCTAAGTTATCTAAGCTACAAGGTAAGTACTCTTTATTACTTTTAGGTAGAATTCATTACAAAAAATAACGGAGTTAAATGTTTCAATATAAAGTTTATGTGTCTGTGCCCACACTGGTGTGCGAACAGGGAGTTGAGAAAAACACACTTTTAGAGGATGGCATATTGTCACCCAGGCAGCCCTATTTCCCAAATTTATGAGCAAACTCTCAATGTCTAAAGAGTGGAAGTCAGCAATTAAGTGCACATTATTTTCCATTGTGTACTGGCACACTGTAATTTGAAAATACATTCTTAAAAGTGACCTTGATTTTTTGATACTGATTTTTCAGGTGCACAGTTTTATCTGTCTGTCCATAATGTATTGGACACAATTGTCATAGATGTCAAAGCTGTAGCTACTCAATACATATAATTCAAGTTTTAGCCCTCTAAAACTGTGCACCAAAAAACTAGGCCAAGACAGTACTTAAAAAAAAAAAAAAGGATATGTACATACTTGTGTTATCCATCTGTGTGATGCTATTGGAATATCTTTTCAAAATGTCTTGAAATCATTTGATGTGAATACAATGTATTTTTGAATTTCCATTCTCTTTTAAAAGTTACATTTTTCTAATATAATTATTCATTTTTCTTCATTACATTTTGTTCTGCTCTATCTCTGCATTTTTAGTATCTTGAGGAGAAGAATACTAAAATCATTTAAAATCATTTATCAAGGAAAATACGAAAAAATTTGCTTTCTAAAGCCGAAAATATCTTGGGGGGATAATCTTTTTTTTTGTATTATATTTTGTATTGCTGACATTCAGTATCTATCAGAGCCACCACTGAATTTAGAGACTTTTATTTCAGTGTGCTTATCAACTGATTAGGGCATAAATGTTTTTCTTAGTGCCCAATAATGTTAAGAGGCTTGCAGTTGTCTGCTGTCTAAAAATTATTCTTCTTAATCCTTGGAGCATATATTATTTAAGGGCTGGGGGCTACAAGTGAAAATCAGTTATAGGCAGAAATAGTCCAAAATTTATATCCTGGTGTCAAAACAGTAAAGAGCAATCACAGTTTGTACTGTTCCTGAGTTTATTGGGCAGCATTTGATCCTCATCCATTCTGCTTGTGATTTGCATCAATTTCAGTGGGTACAAAAGAGGAATTCTTGGCATATCAGCTTCCATGAGAAGTTATTCATTACTGTGTGATGGATGGAAAGCTCCACTACCCTGATTTGCTGCATGCACCTGCCACAGAAGTTGAAACAATATTGTGATTCCACTCCCCATAAGGGAAAGGACTGAAGGGCTAATCTAAGGAACAACAAGAGTACTGAAATATGGTTTGGGAATCTACTTGGTGCAAACACCTCCTTCCCCCTGGTCCTGTTTTCCTAGTTTTACACCAGTCTCTCAAAGCTAAGAATGGTGTTATTTCACCCACTGTAAGGCTTTTTTGCACACCCAAGGTGACCAACTATGCCTTGGTTCCTGTAAATCTGATAGATTACTTATTTTACAGAAACATTTTCAAAACATTCACAATTTAGGTAACTCATTTTTACAAGCAAGAGAATTAGTGAGGAAGAAAACAAGAAAAAGATGATTGTGTTTGCATTGGAGTGCACATTACTAGGATTTCACAAATAACCTGTAAAATGAATAAAGCAGTCATTTGAGAGAATACTCCAAGAGATTGACCTTTCTGATACCTGTTTGATGACATATGAGAAATGATTCAACATGCAGAATAGTGAGGGCATAGTAGCATATCATGATACTATGATACAGGGAATTTTCATTTCTTACAGCTTTTAAATAAAGGGGAATGCAAAGGATGTAGCACTGTGTTTTGATGTTGATCACTTGGATCCAGGCATGGAAGGTTTACAATCTGCATTCTCACAGCCTAAAGTATTACATGAGGGTTTGTCCTTGGCCAGAATTCTGAAAGATGTCTACGTCAGAAATCTCTGTTGTCAAAACTTGTCCCAGACATCTGGCAATCCTGCATATCCCTGGTGCACAGGCACTCTCACTGCTTTGAGCAGCACCATCCATTCTCACTGCAAAAGGCAGTTTTGCAGAACTCATGATGCATTTCCATGTGGAAGCCAGAATCCTACAGCTGCACACATCCCTAATTACCTGGAGCCCATCCATACAGGCATTTTGCCTGCACAAGTAAATTATGTGACATTTCTTCTCTATAATGCAGAGGAGAAAACTCCTAACATTAAAAATGAAATCACAAAATGGTTCAGTTTGAAAAATCAGATTTGATTTTGATTTTATTCTTCATACAAGACCCCTTCAGTTTACAGCCTCATAATCTCACATGTACGTCTGACTCCCACCAATTGCAGTTACGTGGAAGACAATAATCCCTGCCCCTTAGGTATAGTGGCTTCCAGATGTGAAGAGTTAAAAATGGAGAAAGAATTTTATGTGCTATGGAGTTTGTATTTAATTTCCAGTGGCTCTGTCAGGTGGTTGTTCTTAAAGGGAAGATGAATATGTCATTGCAACTGAAAATATAATGCTCTACTGCAAACTCTTGTAGTACTGCCATGATATGTGCCACAATGTTATTGTATTACCTATGATGGAGTCCTGACACATGGCATTAGTAAAGCTGTAAGTCACTGAAGTTCAACTACCTTCCCTCTTTAATATATGGATTTTCATCTCAACTTTTAATCATTCACAGCCACTGCACAGATTTGGAAAAAAGTAGAATTATCCCCATCCTGTAGCTAGCAGTAAGCAAATTAAAAGATCAATACCACTTCATTGAAACATGTGGGAAGACCTCTCATTTCATGTAAGCAAGATCAAGTTCCAAAAAGCCCTGAAGTGTTCTGAAGTGCTGCAGGCAGAAAGAGAGAACTTGATATTGTAGTCCTAATTCAAATATGAAACACTCGATGTCTTCCTTACTTCCCTCTCCAAAACAGCTGGGAAAGAAAAAATGCAAAGTAAAGATCAAAGATAAATGCAAAGGATGGAAGGAAGGAAATTTAAAAGTATATATCTTTATATATATACTTTTATCTTTTAAAGTATCTATCTTTTTATATATACTTTATTTAAAAGTATATATCTTTTACTTGGGAAGTAAAATTATGATAAACTGCAGGAAAAAGGATCCAGAGCGATCTATGTTCTATATTCACATTTGTCATATGTGCTTAAATCTGAGATGAATGATCTTCCTGAATTTCAGGTATGGGAGAGACTCCCCATGTTCCCTTGGGATATTACGTGTATTTCTCATCCGAACTATTTGTAAGCCAACTGTGACATTGTGGGGTTTTTTTCCTTTTCTTTGAAGGGAAATATCTGGGAACAAATTCTGAGAATACCCTTTCTCCTGGAAATAATTAATGCTGTCCCTTTCATCATCACGGTAAACATATTTGAATTAATACATTTGCACATCGCACTTTTATAGCTGCACAAATACTCTTATTTTTTTAAAGTAAATTTTATTCTTGTATGGATGATGAGTTCGTGCCTATGGAAACACAAATTTGTCAACCACAAGAAGATAGTTTGCTACTGGAGTAAAGTAATATAGATAACTTTCTACTTCCTCTTCCATGGGCACAAACAAAACCAAAACCCTCCAACTACAGCACAATCAAGAAAATAAACCAGCTGGTTATTAAAATGTAAGAATCACTCATGTCTGCAGTGAAAACTGACTGTGTTCCTATTTTATCTAATTATCTTGCATGTGGTTAATCACAAAGGAAGACAAAAATGTTATTTAAAGCCAAATCTCACACTAGAAATACATTAATAGTAAGTATTTTTCCCGAGTGTTTTATTGCTGCTTGAATAGAAAAGCTCTAGTCCTCATCAGAAAAGCTTCTAATGAATTTGTTAATTTTTCTTTCAGATTTTCTGGCCAGTCCTAAGAAACCTGTTTATTCCTGTATTTTTAAATTGCTGGCTGGCAAAGCATGCTTTAGAAAATATGATTGTAAGTATGCAAGGGAAATAAATATTCCAGAGTTGTATTTTTTTAGTGTATTGTCTTTAGTGGGATTTTGGCAGTACAGTCCAACCCTAATAGGAAGCGAACCAGATCTGTATTTAGATTATACAAATGGTCAAGCATTACTAAACTGCTTTCTGTATCAAAATTAGAAAAAAGTAAGACATGAAATCTCAATTAGTAGAAATTGTTACTGTGCCAGTAAAGGAAATGGCAGTGGATGGTTCTTGTGCTACTCTGCCATTCATACACAATTGCAGGGAACTCAACCGTTAGGCCTTAATTGGGCCTTGCAGCCTGTAATTTGTAAGCTAGACATGAGCAGACCTCAAGGCAGCTTGCAATAGGATCAGAATTGTGCTGGGATGAACAAAGAACTACTTAAATAATCACAGAATTGCAGCTGGCTCTTCTGCACCCTTCTATATTATCAGCAAACTCTTAAGTGCATTTGAGTGACTGCATTTCTATCCGGGCACTGTATAATTCCTGTAGAGAATCAGATCCTGGCTCATTGGTTCAAACCCCCAAATAACACCTATTTTCCATTAATACAGAACGATCTTCACCGAGCCATCCAACGCACACAGTCTGCAATGTTTAACCAAGTCCTCATTTTAATATCTACGTTATTATGTCTCATCTTCACTTGGTAAGTGGCCAAATCCCCTCTGTTTTTATTATATATACTGACTTTTCTTTCTCTCCTACGTGGTGATAAAACAGGCCTGGTAAAAACCATGCACTGAAATAAGAAGGGTAAAACACTTCAGTGAGAGTGTTAACTAGCACCTGTACTGTCTGGATGCACTGGGTTTGGGAACAGAATGTGCATGCATGGGAAAGGAAATCCTCCTCACTCTAAGGAAGGAAATACAGATGATGCAAAAACACGGGATAAAGTAGTGGAAAATTTATATATGCACCAAGAGTGCAATCTCAGCAGAGAAATCACTCAGATGTGAAGAATAGCAACAGAAGTATATTAACCCACACCAAGGTCACCTCTCTCTGACTGCTGGGACAGAGAAGAATGTGCAATACCTCAGCCTTAAGTCTTTGACCAAGTCAGGTTCCCCCTAAGGATTACAGGGGATAGCAGTTAATAATCCTGATTACAGACAGTGTAGAATTTATTAATCTGGAGTACTGGCAGTACTGCATGGTAGGTTCGAACAACCAAAATGTGTTACTCAGAAGAATGTTTTGCTTCAAGACCTGAAAAACTTAAATTTACATCCACAGGGAACACCATTTGATTGCCACATGTTTATATTGTGCCAGAGGGATATGGTGTTAGCCAGGGCTGGAGGCAGATAAAGGAGAATACATGATCAGTCTGGCTATACAGGAGCTCTGTAGCTGACTTAACACACAGAATTCTCCTATCAGTAGTGCCTGAGAATTGAGAGTCATACTCAGGGGGAATACAGGATGGTGTACAATGTGATACAAGCTGGTGTACAAGAGGGCAGTAAAGAGAGAAGATGATTCTGTGTGGACAGGCTAAATCACCTGTATTTGTTTTGCCAGACAAGATGCCTTTAGGTCAGCACATTGATAAAGTTTGGTGTGTCATTTTGGAGACAGTGATTAGATTTTCTCTTACTTTATTTTTCTAGCTTGCCTTTCTGATGGTCACTGTTATGTGCTGCCTAACCCTTCTGGTAATAAGTGTAACACAGCACATGGCTTTTTAGAAGAGGAGTTTGCTCTAGCCAGTGGCTAAATAAAGGGTCCAATTTTACCCTTTGTCTTAGGGCCACACACCTGCATAATGACAAATGCTGCCTGTTCTAGACAGTTATGAATTTTTGTGATATTTATCTTGTGATATCTCTTATTGAACATTATGTAATTTTGTATTAATAATAAGGACTTGGACATTTTTAATTTTGCTTTTTAGTTTTTACAATACAAGGTGCTTTTGAGTAAATATTCCTTCATTTGTTTTTACTTACCTATTTCAATATTTTACTGAAATGCTGCACAGATTATGTATCATGCTCACCACCAGGCATTGTGATAACTGACAGTAAAACATGCAGGAAGTGGCGAGCTCACCTGTAATTATGTCTGGGCTCAACAGCTGCAGGTACTACTTCATTATAGTTCATTATTTACTGACCTAGGACTGACCCTGCTAGACTTGAAAATAAGCTAAGTAAGATGAAGACACCCAGAACTGCAGTGACTAAGGAAATGAAGCCCTTTTGGAATGACTGAGAATAGTAGTTCAAACATCTGCAGCTTCTCTGAGACTGTGTTCAAGCAATTGTTGCTCTTGTTTGTGTGAACACACATAATGGTATTTTTACACATTCTTTCTTTATACTACTGATTATGTATTTATAATACCCCCAAAAAATCTCTTTAAACAGTCCAAATCAATTAACTTAGTGTCTTTGCTTATGTTATATCTATGGTGAATTTGAGAGAGCGTTTAATTTTAAGAGACATCATTTAGAGCTTATATGAGTTTCTTCCTGCTGCAGAGGACCAAAGTCCATTGCTGGAATCTGTCCACTTAAGGATGTATTTCACCAGACTGATCTTTCATGTTTTCTGCAAAGGCAAGCAGTACCTAGGTCTGTTACCCCAAACACATTTGGGAGCCAGCACTTGATTTCCCCATGCCTTAATAGAGCACGACACACAAAACTTTTCAACCATCAACAGTCTGTTTTCATGAGCACGTTTTGGTTCCATTTAGAAATACTACCCTGGTCCATGTAGTACCATGGCTTCAGTAAAGCAAAATTACTAAGTCTGGATTAGTAGTTTGAGTAGAGTGCGTTCAGTTGCAGAGCACTTTCCCCTTAGAGGGTGGGGGGTCATGCTCATGGTGTGCTTTTGGCACCAATGATACCTGCCCTCATCGAGCCTCCCTGCTGACACTCAGGCACTGCGTGGATTAAATTGAAACCCCACAGCCCCCTCAGCTCCTGGTTGCCAGGCTTGTGCCATCTGCTGCAAGAGCAACATCAGCACTTTTGAAGCCAATATTGCTTTAAAAGACAGGGTGTTCTGTTCAAAGCCACCCTTTTTTGTCGGACACATAGACAGAGATGGAATGGAGCTTTTTATGGGAATGACATGATTTTATAAAAAGTCCAAGATGGTATGAAGCCCAGAAAGATTCCTCATTGACTTTGTTCCTGCCTGCATATAATATGTATTTTCAAAATAACTTTACCATAATTAGCAAGAAACCCATAGAAAATGAATTAAATTTCACCTTGTGCATCATCCTTAAAACCATCCCATACATCTCCACATCAGAATCTTATAAGTGGTGGTTACACAGATAAGCACAGTCCAGCTTATGCCTCATAACTCAGGTGGGAGCTTTCCAATGAAATTTAATAAAATTAATTATCTAAGGTTACAACTGATTGGCCAATCTCAGTTTTTAGATACCATTATGCAGGCTGTCCTTTGCACTCAGAATATAGTAGAAAAAGGTGCCTTTTGTGGTTTTATATACTGTTGACAATTTTCAATGTTATTACAGAACAAACAGTAATCACAACAAAATTTATGCTCTACTACACTGTTTGATATTTGGTGATAATTGTTTATGGATCTGGGGGTGGAACTCATTTGCAGGTCCATAAATCTGTAAGACCAATTCCACTGTAGTTTATAGATTACATACAAGGATTTTTTTTCTCTTTTTTTCTGACTTCAAAGACAGATTAGGTTGTCCAATGATTTTTCTTTCTTTAAACATCTCAGTGGCCTTGTAACCAGAGCAATTTTACATCTATTAAAACATGTGTGCTCCAATATGACAGACTGTTCAGCAGTTACCACTGAGAGAGTTCTAGTGAGAGTTACAGACCTAGTCATAATAATTGTGTCATTAAGCTAATGGATGTTTGTACTTGTTTGTCAAATGGAATACTAATTATTTCTGTAAACTGTACAAGAAGACAAATAACAGTTAATGAGTATTCCAGGCATCTTTCTGTGACACAGTGAATCATCTATTAAAACTTACTTTGAATTTTAAAGCAGTGTTAGTCATGTATCACCAGTGTAGAGTGATTAGCTTGTGAAGGAGGTGGCTACAAATTGTTTGAGATGGACGGTTATTTTTTTCATACTCAAACCTGCCCAAACTTTGCTTATGCTTTCATGGAAAGCTCACTGAGGTCAACCTTTATATTTTTTTACACTTCAGTGCTTTCAGCATCAGAAAATAAGGACGTTTCCACACAGTAACTTACAGAATACTCACAGAATGCCAGTACTGCAGCCTCAATGGCAATTACCCACTCACAGTCCTCATCCAGAGGAAGCAGTAGGAGTAAATTGCTTGAAAAGATGAAGACAAATCCAGACAATGATCTAGTCCAAACAAGAAAAACCAAGACCTTATGATTTGGAAGAATATGTCAAAGAAAAAAACCCACCCAACCAAGAAAGGATTAATCGCAGAAAATTTTAGAGAGAAAAAGGCATCTCAGTGCTCCAGTTCCCTTTATTATCAATAAGTAGATACAAACACCTAAGAAGAGGATCTGAAGGGAACTAAATCACCACATGGAGGTCTCGACTTCTCTACCTTTCTGTGTTGATTTTGACAGGAGCCTACAATGGCAGTTATCCAAGAAAGATGCCTAGCCTTAAGTAGGATGACAAGTGTTGGTGGATTATGCAATGTAAAATAAAATGTGGATTTTTGGCTCTGCAATTCTTTCTGTGATGTTATGTTTTGTTGTACAGCAGTCTCAGTGTTCAGGACCAGTCTCAGCTGGATTTAGAGAGGTTTTCTGCATTCCAGGACAGCACAAGACTGTGCTTCTGTCTTTCAGAATCCAATGATTCTAAAGTGGTAGAGCATATGAAGTTTCAGGAGCTAACAGAGTAAACAAGAGTTGCAGAATTTAAATCCAGAATATTATACAACATTAATTGAAAGTTCTAAGTAACTGGAAATAATACAAAATAAATTATTCAGCTATTACAAGAATCCCACAAAGCACTGAAGTAATAGCAGTGGTACTTTTCTTTCTCTGAAACAAAGCAGATCTGTCAGGAGCCCACTTGTTTCAAACACAGGATCTCTGTTTTCTATTTTGAAGTATTCCTGTGCAGTGCTCTCCAAATACCAGCAAGTAGATCTAGAAGTAGGCCAGTAGCACATGCAGTACCTTCCATATCCATTGTACCAACTCCCACCTTCCCCTTGTCCTGCTCCTCAATTGCTGGCACCAGGGCAGTGTGGATGGGTGGTTTTTCTGTGTACAATGAAAATTGAGGTCAAGTTCAGACACTGCCTTAACACTTCCTTAAGCGATGGGACAATGAATAGGCTGTGCAGCTCCTGGGAGGTCAACAGCAAAACATTTCCTAAAATATCCACCTGTTATTTGTGAGCAAATAATCTATAAATTAAATTAGAGTTTATGTGAAATACTGCCTTCTGGGAAAAAGCATGTGCATGAACACAAGGCCAACATTCTCGTGAGCTTTGGTAGGAGAAACATATTGAATACAGAGTTTATCTTTTTTAGGCACAGAAATTTCTAAGGTGGCTTTGCTGCAATCTGCTGTTTAAGTAGCGTGTGAAAACAGTGTTGCCACAAATAGTTGCTAATCTAGATTATTTAAATAAAACAAATTCAGATAAAACTCTTAGCATTTCTTTTGGAATACAAATTTATGGGATAGCCACACTTCTTTCACCTTTGCTAGCACTGCGATACATTTGCTGACATGCTTAATACTTAAATGGCCAAGGCTTTTCAAAAGGCAAGCAAGTGTAGTGAAAATTACCATTAAAAAAATGTAATAAAACCCACAATTGTTTCTTTGATTAATGCCTTTTCATATTTTTATGCAACTATTGTATTGTGACAGCACAGAAATATTACCATATACAATTTTCTTTCTTTGTTGATAGCTTGGTATTTGTAATAATACACTTGAAAAATATTTTTGCATATTTAAGTTCGAGAGTTCAGATCTGAAATAGCATATGGGTGATTAGTGCTGTTGAAGAGTGTTGCTTAAAGATTGTAAGATAAGGATGTGTGCCGGTTAGTTGTTTGTGAAAGGCAGATCAGAAATCATGTGTATTATAGGGAGAGCAGAAGTATTGAAGCTCAATCAGAAGTCTTTTTGGCTACCCATCAAAGACAGTTTCTATGGAAACCTAGATAATTATACAGTGATTTTCATGCTATTTTAGTTATTAATTTGGTAGTGACATAATATTTCCTTTGTTAATCTTTTTAGATGTTTCTACATAGTTATTTCTAGAATAATTAGGTCAGCATCTTTCCCATGGCTCATGCAGGGAATTCTCTGTGCCACTGATGTAATGGAATATTTAAAACTAGACACAGACACCAGTGAAATAAATAACAATTTGAATGGTCTATTTACTGTGGTCTGTGGAAAAAAGTCATAAAGGTTAGAAGGTTCAATCTAAATTATCTTCTTAGAATGTTCATTTGTAGCCATCTTGTTTGCTTAAAAATAAAAAATGATTAGACTAAATGATAGCTCAGAAAGCTGCCTTTACAAAGCCTCTCTAAAATGGAGTGCCAACAACGTTATTTATAAGCAAATTCTCCTATTTGGAATATATATAGAAATATTAAATTAAGCAAGTAAATAGTATGATTGAGAGATTTATGTTCTTTTATTTCACCCTGGAAAATGAGTCAGCTTCATGTACTTGTGATCTTTTCAAGTTACAAACTTTGCTAATTTTCTATCAAAGGTTGCAGGTCATTTCTGAATCTGAAAATCAGTAGTTCAAAACTGAATATAGATAAAGGTGGGCAAAGTTAAATTTGTATAAATTTGAAAGACAAAATTAACTTATCCACGTTTTTTGTTCTCTGTTGTAGCACACAATATTTCAATATTTCAGTGCAATGAGGTGTGTACCTCTACATTATAGGTCAGGCAAACCATCCTTTGACAATTAATGTAATTGCAATTTCACAGTCCAGTAGTGTATTCTATAAATCAATATTTTAAACTGACACTAGGAAGAATTTTCAGCTGGTCTTCCAAGGCCTCATCTCTTGGTGGGAGACATTGAAGTAATTGCTTCCCATTCTGAAAGTTCCAGCCCATATCCTCTGAAGCATTTTTATCTTTCTCTTCTAATAATTTTTTAATGCCAGGTGAAGGTACTGAAACTTCAGTAATGAGAATATACGTATTTAAGGAGAGCGCAAATCATATATTCAAAACCAAACTCCTGCCCAAAAAGGAGGTAAAACGTCACTCAGGTTCTTTCCCAATATTTTCCCCAATAACTTCCATGGGATGTAAAGCTTTCTCTCAAATACCAAGTGCTGCTAATATTTACATCAATAATCTTGACAACTTTTCATTAAAGATGCATTGAGAATATTGGTGAGGCACAATATTTTGGAAAACATTATGCACTCTGAATATGCCATTGGGAGAATTTCAGCTTTTATTATCATGACATCTTGCAATACAGTAATAATATTACCAGATACCATGACAAGCAGAGCTTGTTCTGGCAGCAGAGGCCAATTACCATTACAAATGGAGGAAAAAAAGCAAATGAATTTGAGTCATATAACATTTGGACTGTTAGAAATACAATTCTAGGACTGCATCTCCATGGTATCCTTTCTTCAGCAATTGTATTTTGAATTTTGTGAGAGATAATAAAATCAAGATTATTGCTAGTATTAACTAATTATGGCTTGCCAACACATGTAAAGTGACACATAAAATTCCTCGAAGTTGGTCTAAATGCATTCCTGTCCTTGTTCCTTTGCAGGAACACAGCACAAAACAGAGTGACTGTGAGGAATATGTAATGTCTCAGTAAAAGCAAAACATTTAATTAGCAATGTGCTTTCTTTGTCATAAAATGGGGTTTGGAGAAAATCTAGAAGTGATTGCCCAAAGAGCAAGGATAAATAAGGAATATCAAAGAAAAATCGAATGCCATATTCCATAAAAAGCCTCAAACAATTACCGTATTTCAGTATGTGCAATATGCATTTGAGATGTATGTGCATATCTTCAAAATTATCAACACTTGAAAAAGGTTCACAGGAAAAATGTGGTCAGAGAAAAGGATTTGCCATAGGGAGTCAGGGAGGTGAACTCTACAGGCATGCAGATTATTAGAATGTAGGTTTTCTAGGAAGCTTTCCATTGGTTTATAAACACATAGGCTTGTAAGTAGATGCCTTGTGTGAAAATGTAAATGTTATATATGCAAAAGTTGTTTGTTACCTTCAGAACATGGGTGACAAGAATAACTGCAGTAAAATTAAATGCTGGAATGAAAGTTGATCTGGAGTGTAACCAGAGTCTGCAGGATGTGAAATATGATACGATCATATTGGCAAAATAAATTTTAGGTCTTGCTTTGGTTTTGGGAAGACTTAAATAAAAGCATGTAAAGTTCCCCTTAAAGGGGCAATTTGATATATAAAGTAAGTGTCAGAACCCCCTGTCTTCCATCTCTTTCCTTACAGGAAGGCATTACATTTCACAAGCTTCATTTTGTCTTTGCAGTAAAAAGAAAAACCTGATACTCACATGCTGTCTTTGAAAATATCCTGTCATTTTAGACATAGCAAATAGAATGCCAAGTGTAACAACGGTGAGTAACTATGTTGAGAATGTTGCTTCACCATTCAGTCGCTGGCATCAAACCATCATCACTCACAATTCCTGGCTCAAAAATGAAATTGTCATTAGCATGCAGACTTAAAAAAATAAATATATCTTTCATTGACTGATTTATTA
This sequence comes from Corvus brachyrhynchos, assembly GCF_000691975.1. NCBI lineage: Eukaryota > Metazoa > Chordata > Aves > Passeriformes > Corvidae > Corvus > Corvus brachyrhynchos. The sequence continues at coordinate 3,586,736 of NW_008237239.1, read as the reverse complement.
GGCTGACAAACCCTTTATTTTACTTTACAAAGATCTGGTGTTTGCGGTGGTTTATGCTAACACATATAACTGTATTATCAGATGCCATCAGTTATTCTGGTTCTCCAGTGAGCAGTAACTCATAATGCTGATTTGTGATCAGCATAACTCTTCAGTGCTTTTGTTCACTTTTGTTGTCTGTTTCACATTCCAGCTACATTTTAAGGGTGTGAAGTTTAGCAAAGTTCGTATTTCTCAAATCAGAAAGCGAAGAGTTACAAAAGGTGTTTGGTATAACTTTGGCCATACAAACAGAACATGGCACAAGCCTCCAGGAGCTATTCACTCACTCTGTGTCTCTATTAGGTGTAACTTTATGGAATGTTGAAAGGATATCTCAGAAGCTTTGGCACAGATCAGGTTGTGGTATGAGAGCATCTAAAAAGAAAGATTTTAATGCACTTACAATGGTTTTTAAAAGAAAAAAATCCCATCTAAAATGCATTTTAAAAGAAAATCTATTCTGTATACTTGGTATTCCACTAGAAATTACCATAATGTTTAGACAGATATTTTTCAAAGAAGGGAAGAGTAGAGGCACAGTCAGCTATAGAGTGTCACACTTGGGTGATAAATACACATTCGAGATTTGTAAATAAAGACTCTTTAGGGTACAATCCAGATAAACAGCACTCTAGTGAGTTCCGTACTTCCACTGGCAATTAAAACCTTCTAAAAAAAGTTGTAAGTAGGAAATTAGTTGAGTTCTGATGTCTTTCAATCTCAATAAAATAGCTAACTGTATACTTAGAAAGGAACTCAAATATATGCTTAAAGTTGAATATATGCTCCCATTCTTTGCACAAACATATTTTTGGGAGTTGTGCATTTCTGCCATATATTACTGTGTATTAGAGCAGAAGTGCCTGAGTCACAGCCATCGGAAGAAAAAATTATCAGTGTTCATTAGTAAATACTGAAGAACAAACCATGGGTTGACTTTGTAGACTGAACATGTAACAACAGGCATGAAATGCAGTTGTCAGTTGCTTTGGGCACAGAACACCGTATGTAATCACAGTGCAGAGCAAAGCAGTGTGTTCACTGATGCTGAAGGACTGGGAGATCATACAGGAGCCGACGACGTTTAAAGGTGTGCAGTACATTATGGTCTCCCGTAATTGCATGCATTGTTCAGAACAAAACTCTTTGTGGCATTCCATTGCCGTTGCTGTTTTTTCATATTTTAGGTTATATTACCATTGGCTTTCATAGATGACAAGCCTTAATCAACTGCTGAGAATGAGCACCTAATCTGCTTTTTGGTTTAAATACAGTCCTATATTTTGCAGATTTCTTTACATATTAGAGATGAGCAGAGAAAAACAAGTAAATGCAAATATCTTATGCAAAGAAGTTAAAAATAAAGTTACTGATGAGAGGGCACAGCTACATATGGGCATGTACTTGCATTTACTAAAATTGGATAAATCACTGAATATTTCAAGTTGGAAGGAACCCATCATCAAGTCCAACTCCCTGCTCCTCACAGGATTACCTAAAACTAAATCATATGACTAAAAGCTTTGTCCAGATGGTTCTTGAACTCTGACAGGCTTGGTGCCAGGACCACTTCCTAGGGGAGCCTGTTGCAGTGCCTAAACACCCTCTCAGTAAAGAAATTTACTTCTGGTTTAACTTTCCCTGTGGCAAAAAGAATGATTGTGGGTTATCTTTTAACTGTACTCCTTCACTTGATCTCCTTTTGTTCACTTCGCTAATATTCTAAAAGTATAAAAGAAAAAAAAAAGCACAAAATATTCAGCCAACTTTAAGGCAAATATGAAATGCTTCCTCTTGAATATTCAGAGTGAAAGTCTAATTTTAAGAGTTGTAGTGAGTGTGTAGTAAGAATAAAATCTTACTGAATATTCTCCATGGGCTAAGCAACCAAGGGGAAAACATGCCAGACAAAACACAGCAGAGACTATAGAATATGCTGTCAGTCCTGGTACTCACAGTGGTCCTTCTTCCTCCTTGCCTTCATCTCTTTGGTGTTGTGATCATTAATCCCATATTATTGTCCTGGCTGCTTGAGGAAGTTCCCCTTTTCACTCATGTGTCTCCTGTTTTTTGGTCATTATGATGCCACCTGTGCTCTCACTTTAGATGATGAGTATTAATCATGTACACTATTTTTTTCATAAACATGCTTGTGTTTGTTAAACAGTCAAACCTCACATTTCAATAGTTCTGTGAGGTTTTGGATTTCAATGAGTTTTAGAAGGAGTAATATGCATAGATCCATTTGAATTCCAGCCAAAGAAATTATTAGACTTGAAAGTTTCTCTTCAAGCAAGCACATTGTCAAAACAGGTGTCCCAAAGACAATTTCTGTGACTTTTGGAAACCCTTTAAGTATTATAAAGTTCAGGATTTTTCACTCAACTAAAACATTTCATTGAAAACACCCGATTTCAATGGAAACCAGTGTTTACAGTAGTGAGGAGGAGGAGGAGAATGATGCTGATGAAATCCCAGAGCTTGCTGATCAAACCAACCAATACACAGACAGTTCAAGGTATCCAAGCCCTCCGGCTCTTAGCTAAAAGAATTGCTGGGTTTCCAAGCAGGAACTCAAACCATAAAGGAGTCTACCCTGTAATGGATGATGGAATATATTGTTTTTATCTCCTCACAGATTACCTCCTGTAATTTTCACCCCATTAGACAACCTCTATTTAACACTTCCCCCCTTTCTGGTGTTTCAGCAAACCTAAGCATTAAGTCTGATGCTTAATTATATCTTTTTCACAGGCCAGTTGTTTCCTTGGTCACTGTCCAAAAGGTTGTCTCCAGCTAAGACAGGAGGTCAACAAGGAGGCGACTGAAGTAAAAACACCCTTCCAGTAGGAACACAAACAAGGAAAATTTATTTATGTGGCACACATTTTCATGTGTGCTCTTGGTTTTTTTATAACAAATTGTTAGGAAATAAAGGAGCCAAAGCATACCATAGGAGTATTTTAAAAACCCAGGCTTTATTTTAAGTCACATTGCAGTTTCCATACACCCCTTTGTATCTTGCACTCTGCAGTGAACTTTCTTCTCAGCATGAATCTACAGAGAGTATTCTAAATAGAGACTGGATGTATCAGTGCAATTTTCTTGGGTCTGCCCATACAGAACCCATTTAAGCAGCTGTGTGGACACTCCCCTTGTAAAGCAGCAGCACAGCAAATGCTTCCATTTAGCTCACTGCCTGTTTGAACTTTCTTTGCCTTAAGACTGTCGTGGAATATAGCAGCTACATGAAGGACAAACTAAACACACATGCAGAGGGTTTAGTTTTGTTGCCCAGATCCAGCAAAGCCTGCTGGCAAGCTGCAGAGCTCTCTGTGTAATTATTGGCCACATTTTCTATTTCTAATGTTGACAGGGAGGTTACAGCTCTGACAGTAACTGGTGGCCTTTGTTCTTTCCTGTACAGGTGACCTCACTGACAGAGGTACCAACACTTAAAACACCTATGCATATGAAAGAAGCCTAAATGATGCCAAATTTGTGCACATAACAGCCAAAATATTGAAGGGAAATGCTCATCATGAGAACAAAGACCATTGAGGAGTCAGTGGTTTCACAGGGCAGCTTGAAATGCAAGAAACGTACACCACTGTCCTCAAGTGATCTGACTACAGCCTTTTGCCTTAAACTCTCTTTCTATATTTACATTTTTCAGAAGGAAGGATGATAGAAAGCTTCCCATTACCCAAAGTCTATGGAAATTTAAGCTGGAAAGGAAAATATCACGTGAGCTGTCCAAAGGGCTGCACCCCTCATAGCTGCAGTTAAAGGGGATAAGACAAGTGGCATTTGATTTGAGTCACTTGCAAGTTTTAGACCACTCCAGCCTGTATTTGTTACTGGTTTGAGTTTCACAGCAGGATAAGCAGTGCAGGAAAGTCCATTCTTCCTGAATATTACTTACCTGTTAATTTCTAAGAAATTCTTTTTTGTTCATGATGTTAGCAACCATAAAATGTTACAGCTGATGAGTAAGGTAACTCGGCTTGTCTTGAAGCAGTTGTTTCGATAGCAGCAATGAGAGCAGCAAAAAGAAGTTGCACTCAAAGTGCAGACAGATGAGAGGCTGTCAAGGAGATGTAAAAATGGATGTAAGTTTAAGGAAAATCCATGAATATCCTTAAAAATCAAATGAAAACGCAAAATCTGATAAGGAGAGAATTTTTGACTTAAAAATAAAATTAAATCCATTTGTCATTAAAATATGCTATGAACTTGAGTTAGGTTGAAAATTAACAAAAGGTTTCTGTCAGTAGCTAATAGAATATTCTGCTGGGTTAGCTTTTTCTTATGCACATTTAACAAATATTCAGATAATGAATCTTTCAATTGTTAGTTCAATTTGATTGAGGGCGTGTGGGTGGTTTGCATAACAACTGTTACACCCTGGGAGTGTTTCAAAACTATTGCAAGAAACATTAAACGTCATGTTCAAAAGCATAACATATCGGGTGTATTAAATTAGAGGTTTGCATTTGAATTTTCCTGCACAACACATATAATTTTTGAATATTATAAATAGATTACTTAATTATTCTTCCAGAGGAAGGATAGGTAGAGAATGTCACCTAATTCTGTAGCACTCTGCAGGTGAGGAGTATCTGGTGGTTAAGTTCTGACTGCATGATTCTGTTTCATGAGTAGTTACTGACTCCTTGTGAGAGCAATCCAGAACCTCAGGCTCCAGCAGGCACTTGGGTGCCACAGTGTTGACACACTGAAGCTGGGCTGCCAAAATTGACTTTGTTTACCATCGAAGCTCTGGGGCAGACTGAAAGCACACACAAATACAGGAGGGTCCTTTGGGCTTAGAGGCTGAAGTGTGGACAGACCTGTCTGTGGAAACAGAGCTGAAGGCTGCCCACAGTGGGACCCTTCTTGTGCAGTCTCAATGACCAGAGCTCTTTAATTGCAGCTCCACTGCTTATTCCACTAAAGGCAGCAGCAGGAGCAGAAAGGTTCTCACTCAGATTCAAAAAATATTTATATACACTTGATCATTTCATAATACCCTATTCTGCTTAACAAGATGTTCTGCAGTTTCTGGAAATCACATGAGTTCCTAGGGGAAGAGTTTATTTTTATAAGTTGAGCTTTTGCAACCATTAGCTGCATATAATGTTCTGATCTTTGGGGAAGGAAAACGCTTATAAAAGACACCAGGGGTAAGTAATAAACATATCATCAAACACCATTATTTGGGATAAAGATAAAATTGGAAAACAAACAAAAATGACCTTTCCATCCGAAGAGAAAGTCCGAATTAATTTCTGACATGGTGGCACTGTTGTGTAGTGAAAGTAAATTCATAACCCTTACCTTGACTTGTGTTCAAAGTCACACAGAACTGAGAAGGTTGATTCAAAGCCTGTTGAATTAATTCAAGTCTTTCCCTTCCCTATTGTGATTCTGAAAAAAAAAAAAAAGGGACAGTGTTGTATGAAAATAAATGCTGGTCTCTGAAAAGAACCTATCTGGAAAAATAGATTTATCTGGATTTATGTTGAACTGCCTGATGAAGTGGCATTAGAGTTGCAAAAATGTCAGAGAATGTTACAACTTTCGTCCTTTAACATTAAGAAGCCACAATGTCCAGCAGTATCTATTTTGTCCAGTCAGTGAATACCTTGCAGCTGATCTACTGCATTTGTTAGATCAGTTGTTGCCAACTAAGAACAGCAAGTGTATTTCTCTACTGATTTACTTTAAAGGCAGCATAACAACCTTCATCTTTCCAGTCAGCAGTACTTGCTCATTTTTTTCATTGTCTTGTATACAATTCTTAATTTCTATGTCCTGGAATTCAGCTATCCCTTCAGCTTTAAAGCCTTTTATGTGGAATGAAAGGTGAAAATAGCATCTTCTCATTGTAATGCCTAAATTTGATGTATTTTATATGATATATTGTACCAGATTCTGTCATTTTAACTTTATGAAAATGGTACATCTACTTGTTTGGGTTTTTTTTTCTATTTTAATACTGTTTATGGAAAATTGCTTTTAGAAAATAAATTAGAAAAAAACCCACTGGTTTTAGAAAAGACCTGAGAAAAGGCACAAGACTTGGAAAAAATTGAAGCATTTGGTTTTTTTCAAGTTAAAACGTCATCTTCAAGGGTTTTGGATGGGATTGACATTTTATTATTGGTCAGAGCATTTTGTGATTGTTGCTTCACTCTTTTATTTGCTGCAGTTTCTGCTCATCCCTTGTGCTTTTTGTTTGCCTCTTCATTATTTACACAAGAGTCAGGATTTCTGTCAGAAAGCATCAGGTTTTTAGGTCACAGGTAGGGTGATCAGCACCTTCACATTCTGCATGTATTGTCATTCAGAAGTCAGCAGACAATATTTCCTTATGTGCCTGATACAGGGAATGAAAAAAAATCCTACTTTAATGTCACTCCAGTTATATTAGTATTCAACCCAGATTTTGTAAAGTGAAAATTGCCTGTTTAATGTGTGTATGAATACTAATTCTCCACACTGAGAATTGTTTTTCCGATAATGTCTAATTTTAAAATATGGGACAAAACTGCATCTGGCTCTGCACAATGCTCTAGAGAAGACTGAACACCCCACAGAGACAATTTTGAGTATGAAAAACTGTTTTCCTTTGTGCAAAGCAGGGCATTCTCCAGATACAGCATTAGTCTCAGCACCACTTTCATTTCAAGGACTTAAGACTGGCACCAGCTTAATATGAATATCTTTGGCAAGAACTGAGCACCTTTTGCCAGTTTAAAGCAAAGCCTCTATAAATTTATCAGAATTTTATGAGATGTTACATCTCCCAGAGTGAGACTGAAGAATGAACTTTTCTATAGCTTCATTTTATTTTGATGTAGAGATTGGGGAAGTTTCCTTAAGCAGTTACAGTTGCTATAGTGGTAAAATATGTCTCAAATGCTTGTCTGCATTTCCTGGAAAGTCAACATGGTCCTTTGCTTTAGTATTTCACTGTATTTGTACTTCACCCATGAATATTTGCTACAGTTGGTGGTCTATCAACAATTTTGTTGACTGATAGTTCATTCCAATTCTTCTCATAAAGAAAAAAGAAAAAATCTGTGATAGTAGCCTCAGAAAATGTTAAAAATAACATGAACAGCAATTGACAGTATAGGACAATCAAATAATGAGAATTTAATTTCTAATTTGTTCTAGCATCACCGTTCTTTGGTAGGATAAGAGGAAATTGTAAAGAGCTTTGAGCGTGAGAAACTGCTGGGGGCGCTTGATTAAGTAGAATTGCTACACTTGTGAGCTAGTGGAGGTGTAACTTCTGTAGTACAGAAGCACTGAGCCTTTGCCACAGAATCACACTGAATCTGATAAAATTAATCCATGTTGATTTCAACACATTCATCAGCTAGTCCCTGCGGCCAGCTGCTTTAAACATGGTAATTACACAAGGTGGAGCTCGAAGTTACAAGTCCAAAGAAAACAGTGCTGGTAGTTGCTGCCTAATCCTCAGCACACAGAGGCAGCTCTGGCTTTTGGCTCAGCCTTCTGGTGCATTATTTTAGACCTTAAGAGGTTGTATGTGTAAACAGTAATTTTCTCTAGAAATGAAAATGTAGAAATCAGATTAATCTGTCAATGCTGACAAATGAAAATATAAACTGATATCAAGAGGACTCTAAACAATTGGTTATAAATAAGGATAGTTAATGTAAAATATTTGCAAAATACTATCCAAATGGTTCTTGTTCCATCCATTTCTGTGACATGCTTCTGCAGCATGATTAAAATCTGACAGCCTCAGGGATTATTTTACTCTGCAGTATTTATTTCTGTAGTGCATGTAGAGACAGCTTATTTACAAACAGGAGTTAGTTTTGGCACATAAGATACTCAAGCAAACAAAGATTCCTGGAACTAGAAAGAAAGCTTCCAGTAAAACAGAGACTGAACTCTCAAAAGTTCAAATAATACCCAAACTAAACATTACCAATCTTCAGAGATTACATGTCTTTACATTTTGTTTTTCAAGTGCAGTGGTAACAGAGTGTTTGGAATCATATTTCTGTCCTCTGGAAGTTTGTAATTTTCTGATACTACTTTTGCTTCAGCAGACACTTAGTTTGGCTTTCTGTGGTGTTTTTTAGAAATACTGAATCTCCTCTGCATTGAGGCAATTTATTTTTGTTGTAAGTGTCTCCCTTAGATCCACTATGAAAAGACAGCCTTCCTGAATTCACAGGAATCCTAAAATTGGCATAGAAGGTGCTGAATTGGCCTTATGTTTAACTAGGAACTCTCTGTGTACTGATTATTACAGTGGTTTATTTTCTCCACAAAAAGAAGTAGGTGTGAGCATTGCCTTTACTGTACATTCCTTTCCTGCCTGAAATCATTTTGTTTGTCCAAGTTTGACTAAATAAATTACTTATCTTCAGGGTATGAAAGAGGAAGAGGAAGCAAACAAGAACAAGGGGATAAAAATATCACCAAAAATATCAGACAAAATAGGAAGCCCAAATTACTGCACATTTCATTATGTCAGGAAACATAAGAAAGCAGACAAGAACATGTGTATTTTTACATGCAGAATTTGTGCTAAAAGTAACGATTAACACTTCATTTAAGAAAAAAAAATCGGATGCATCTGATTCATCTAAGGAATTGGGATGTATTAAAAGATGTCAATGAGTTGTGGGGAATAGAATAACTCATCCATGTGGACTTGGCTTCTAGGACATCCACTGATGTTCCACTGCAATCTCTCTGCAGTGTAATCAGTAATTCCCAGACAGATGGGAACATGCTATCAATGCTGAGTAACATTTCTCTAAAGGCATTGTTGGTGAGCTGGAGGTGTAATATTCGTGGAGGAGTAGTCACAGAGGTAATATTTCATTTGTTAATCAGACTCCCATAAAGCTGTCTCTTTGAAAGTCAGGGTTTTCTGCAGTTTGGTGCTCTCTGGCTCCAGTAAAGACAAACAGCAGAGCACCAAAACACTCAGACTCGGTAACCTGATTTGGGATTTATCATTCCCTTGTATGCAGGGTGAGGGCTTCAAGTACAGTTTGGTAGGACTGCAAATGCGGTGCAAATAATTTCGAGGAAAGAAATGAATTTGATCAACAAGTTGTTAGAAGAGCTGAATTTCTTCCTCAGCAAAGAAGCAGCTCCCTTTTCTTACTGACTTTAATACTGTTGACTAAATGTGGGAAGCTCTGGCTCATGCCCACTAAGTTCAGTGAGAAACATCTCAAATCCAATTTTGGATCAGGCACATTATTTTGATGGCTTCAAGGAAGAGGAATAGATAGGACTATAAGGGGGTAGAGCTGATAAAATGAAATCTTGAGCCTCACTAAATTCAATGGGAATTTTACTGTTCACTTAAAAAAGGCTGAAAAGGTCCATGGTATATTTACTTTATTTCAATTCAGCTAAAGTATATTTCGGTGGGTTGGCTATGGAATTAATAATAACAACAACAACTATTATTATTATTATTATTATTATTCAAGACCTGAGTTTTCCTATCACCAAGCTATTAAAAAATGTTAAAGTTTTACAAAAAGAGCAAAAAATAATGAAACAATTCAAATTCCTTGAAAATTGGAAAAAAACCAGCCTGAGGGTACCAAATTTTTATATTTTAATACATTCTGTCAGATAGAAGGAGTAAAACTGAGCCTTTTGCATTTACAAACACCAAGCAATTTCACAGGCATGAGCACCAGAAAAAATACATTTCTACCAATGACAGGCTCATGCATTATGGTTCAATAAAACCTCATCTGCAGATATTTAATCTGCTGAGTGCAGTGGTGTAACAGTCCTGTTCTAGAGGAGCCATATCACTGGCTCAGTGTAATTGTTGCTTTCCTGGCCCTTAGGAGCTTAATTCCTGAAGTCAAGGTTATGTGTTTCTGGGCTATATCTATAAAAGGCAACTAGAGAGAAGAAAATGCACACAGGTGATCAGGAATAATAAAAATAAAGAATTAAAAGTCCATCTCCATTCTGCTTTTAAAACTACACGTTACGTGAATATTGATATTAAAATAGCTTCTTTTTCCATGCTTCAATGCCTTTACAATATAGTTCATTATTTCATATTAAAACTAGAAAAGCCTTTAGCTGAGAAACTTCCTTGTCTGAGACCAAAAGAAAGCTTCATTAGCATAATTCCTTACAGTCCTTCTGTTGGTATTTTCAGGGACAAAAATATAATTATCCTTTTAGTAAAAAGAAAAAAAAACAACAGAAAAACTGTGAACATAGTGAAATAATGGAAGATCCAGATTACAACTCCAGTGAAAAATGTGGGATGAACTGGATAGGAATATAAATATCACTTCTGACTGAAGCATGAAACTTAGGCAAACAACAGGGAAAAAACCCCACCCTTTTTAGAACATTTTGAGATGTGTGAAAACTACAAATGCTAGAACTGTGAAAAGGAAACTGGGAATTTGATCCATATGTTCTGGAAATGCCACTGCCCACAGCTAAATTATATTTGGAGAACAGAACAGAGAACAGAAGAACAACTGCTAACACTGTTATAAACACAGGGTCTCCCTGGTGATGCCAAGATCTTCCCATGGCAGATATTAATGAGGGACTCTGACCATCTGGATACCATATATGAAGAAATAATATTTAGTATGTTCTAGAATAATTACTGAGGAATACGATATGATTTATTAATTATTTACTAATTCTCTGAGGAGAAATCATCCTGCTAGCTCCAAGGGGAAAAAGCGCTATTCAGGGTGGTTTGCACATTGGGGTTTTTTAATATAGGTGAATATAATTTAAAAGCCTGAACTGATCTAAGTAATTCCACTGTATCAGAGAAGATCATATTTTAAGCTTGGGAAGCTCTTTGCTGTGGTATATATTTACAAAGTGAAGTATTTTTGAAATATGCAATGTATGCTATAGGAGGATGACCTGTGGAGAGATTCTGCTACTGCTTCTCAAAACCAAAAGCGCATCGTGCTGATTCCAAGAGAAATAATTACCAGATAACTTGGGCTGCCATTTACTTGTGCACAGGAATGTGTGACTGGAAGGGGTGAACTCCACTTGCTCAGCTATTACAGTCCCAGCCAAGCCCCCTACTTCTACTCTGTACTTTTAGTGAGCAGAATCTTCTTATCAATTGCCACCTTCCACTTCCTACCTGCAGGCTGACTGACCCTAGATGCTTTTTCCTCTGATAATTCAGTAGCCTGCAGTTCTCACATTCAGTTTATTCCAGACAGTTAGTACCCATTTGTACCAACAGAAACCTTCTAATATGCAACATGTGCTCTCATAACTGGTTCACATCAGTAACTTTTGCCACAGAAAGGGACAGAGACCAACATAAAGAGAGACAGATTTAAAGAAAGCAGTATGCGCAGTTTTCTTGGCCATGGCAGCAAACCCTCCCTGAAAAAGTTGAAACATATCTATAAAAAATGTTGAATGGTGGCAGCTCTATACCATCTGTTTTGTTCTGGTTTAGAAAGGAATTGCATCAATTCATGATGTTCTATATACCACCTCTCCTTCACAACAGCCACTAAGCAAAGCCTAGCAACAGTTGTGCCTATCATATTAGAATAATCAAAAATGTGTTTCTTTTATTACAAATGACATTTGAAAATTGTAACAATATAGCACTTCTGGTTTGATACTAATTTTTACTTTTCTTTAAAAAAAAGTCTTTGCTAAGCAATTTATGAATTCTGAAAATAGTTCTCTGCACATATAATCGTCAAGCTTGAACAGTTTTTATTTTTCATGTCTTTATTCATTCTTTTTTACGTAGTATTTGTGGAATTCAGCATCTGGAACGAGCAGGAAACAGGTTGACTCTCTTTGACTCCCTTTATTTCTGCATAGTGACATTTTCCACTGTGGGCTTTGGGGATGTTACACCCAAGATATGGCCTTCAAAGCTGCTTGTTGTCATTATGATCTGTGTTGCTCTTGTGGTGTTGCCCATACAGGTAAATGTGGATTTTTTTCCTCTTTAGAATTGTTTTTGAAACAAAGGAATAATAACTGAAATAATTTATTGTTGCTATTATTATTGCACAGAAAATGTCAGAAAAAAGAGACATCTATCTCTCCTATTGTGTTTTTTTTTTCTTTTCCCTGTATGTTCTTCTATACTCTAGATTTATATGAAAAAACAGAGTATTGATAACAGTTTTCAAGTGCTGATGAAAGTTTTCTGCTCCAGTCATGTACCACAGAGGCCTTCCTTTATCCTGAGATATGGGTTTGTTATTAATGGAGCAATTACAAAAAAACCCCACAACAGTAGCCAGCACTTTCTTTATGAGTACAGCTTTTCCTCTGCAGGCTCTCCCTGTTTCTAATCTTGGTTCTCTCTACTTCCTCTCTTACTCTTACAGCTCAGTGCTAACTTGAAAAAAATCTCATTAAATCTGCAACTCAAGCAAATTGGGTTCACAGCTGTGTATGGAACACACTCACACAGAGCCAGCAGCACAGTTAGGAATTTTTCATGCCTGCCTAAGTTTAGGACTTCTAACAGTTTCAACAGGGAAAGAGCAATTTATGAAAATCCAAGTATTTCAAGGAGTCAGTCAGCTTTATTAAATTCCTACCAAGCATTTTCCAGCTCATTAGGTGAGGCTGGATGACAGAAACCCTGAGGTTACATGGGAAACCCTACCAAGATGTTCACTGTTCCACACTTGGTGATCACCCAGCCCTTGTGCCAGAAAAAGAGGATGTGGGGAGACACTCTGCGTTTTTATCAAAGCCTACAGTAGACCTGCTAGACCATGAAGCTCCAAAGTTTCTCACACAGCCATGGTTTCCAGACTCTGCTGCTTTGGCAGTGAACTAAAGCTCAGAAAGCTCAGTGTGGGCAGACAACACACAAACCCTGGGAGGTTGGAAGCTCAAGCTTTTTCAGCATTAATTTTCTTGATGTTATTTGAACACTCTAATTAAATATTTAATGTATGTATTCTCAGACATATGCACCTACACAATTATATTCTCACTCAGTGAAAGATTAGTAAAATATATATTCTACTGAAAACTAAAATGGGCTCTGTTTAAGAAATTTGGAATTTCCTAGGACATAGAAATTTCATTCTTAAGGTAGTTCTGATACATACTTCAGCCCAAGAGCTCCACATAAGCAGTAAATAACCTAGAATCTACTGGCATTTCACATAAATTTACCTATTATTAGCTACTTTATTTTATACCTTTGTACTGATAATGGGGCTTCATATAGCTTTCCACAGACATAGTAGAGTGGGAGGCATTGTCTCCCGAGCTTTTGCCCTGCTGTGATATGAAATCAGTTATTATTCACAATCCAGCCTCTCCATCAGTGCAATGTGGATGAGAAAAAGCAGCTGTCACACAGCCATACAGTTAAAGTGAGCTAAGTATTAAACATGTGTTACTTACAAGAAGCTTTGAACTGGTATTTGTATGTTTTATTACAGTTTATTACAGTATTCTCTTTGGTCTGGAGGATTCAGAGTAGTAATGTTTACCGCTAACCTGCATTTATTGTTCAGCTGACAAACTTGCTGTATTAACAGCTGCTGTGTTTTTAAGTTGTGTCTAAAATTACAAGACAGATAAGAGAGTTTACAGGTCACCTTCAGAACATTATAAAATCTCTGGGAAGAGTTACTGCCCAAACTAAGAAAAATGGTGCCTCTCTCCAAGTATATTCACAGTACATGTGTGAAAATTTAACCTTTCACATGAGGGAAGCAATTATGCCACATGATACTAGAAAAAGAGAGCTCAGAGGCATAAAATACTTAAAGGAATAAGGCACCAGCCTTCATTCTTTTCTAAACTCCTATGATTAAATGTATTCTCATGGTATTTTAATGAGTTTTCACTGCTGTTTGTGTGTGTTAGATTCTGGCACTGTTGTTTGTGATCACCTTATTAGAGAACATTTTACAAAGAAAAAGATATTGTGGGCTAAGAGCAGCTTTTCATAGAGGTGTGAGATGAACGATGCAACACTGCCAAGTCATTACGGAGTTGTAGTGCTCACCTACTTGTCTCTGTTTCACTGACAATTGGCATCTCTTGCAGTTTGAACAGCTGGCATATTTATGGATGGAGAGGCAAAAGTCCGGAGGAAACTACAGTCGATACAGAGCTCAGACAGAAAAACATGTTGTGCTGTGTGTGAGCTCTCTGAAGATTGACTTACTCATGGATTTCTTAAATGAGTTCTATGCCCACCCCAGACTGCAGGTACTGAGAGTGAAAAAAAATAATTCCAAAAGAAAAGAAGCTCAAAACACTCTTTGTTTTCTTTTTTTAAGAAAAGTTACTGAAATGGTCTTTAATTTGTAAAACTGATTTTGGGAATAGACTGGTGAATTGGGAATCTATACCTGCCATAAGAAGCCAAGATACAGTCTGGAGACATTTTATGTTGAGGTGAATAGACTCAAGAGGTAGAATTGCTGTCTTGTTGAATTATGCCAGTCTTTCTAGAAACACGTATTTCCATGCAAATTCCTTAGATTCTACCCTAAAATAGAAAATAAATGAAAGCTACTCAAATTATTTTTCCCCATTGTTTTGGGACTGGATCCAAAAATCCTCACAAGTCAAACCATCCAAAGTTTTCACCTTTTGCTTTGCTTTTTACCTGTGTTAGGAATCACAGCATGGTCAGAGGTTGGAAGGGACCACCGAGGGTCATCTGGTCCAACCTCCCTGCTCAGGCAGGGTCATCCTAGAGCACATTGCACAGGACTGCAAAGATTAGATCCTCTTGGAATGGTGGAAATGAAGAAATAAATATATGTACTGTAAAGGACAAAGACCTTGACAAAATACACAGATTTTGTTAGTGTACACACATTCCCTAGCTAATGCAAACTTGTCATATGGCTTATTTGGAACATCTAGGAGCTTATTTCCATGAGATATCAGTTTGGATTTATTATCATTGCCTTTGCTACAGACTCTCTTTTTTACTAAATCTTCTCTACGTCTTTTACTAAGTTACCTGTGGTACCATGCTTCATTAACTACTGCAAAAATCACACAGATACAATTCTCAAACGGCTGAGCACCAATTTGCCAAATCCCAAATCCAAAATATTACCCAAAACAATTAGCTAGTAAGAGGCACAAGCAATTGCACGAAGAAATCCAGTTCTTTATAGATACAAACACAAATTGAAACACAACATTTAGTTAACTAAGCTGAAGAATGAGTCAGGCTCTGTGATACACTGGAGACGAAGAAGAAGAGTCCTGGTACTACACAGGTAACTCAAAAGGGCTTATATACACTCCCTTCAGAGCTGAAAGTGAGTTGGACTCGATCCTGGAGATCTTTTCCAACCATAATGATTCTGTGCACTGGGAAGCTGAAGGATATAGATGGTGCATTGCATCCAATGCCATTTTGCTTTCTGCAAAACCCTCTGTGTCCTAGGGAAGATTCTGTGACCAGCCTGTCCTAAGCTCTCAGTCTCTCCTCTCATGTTCCATTTATCCCTCCTTTTCATTTGTGCACTTATGTAACCTTTGAAACATCCTTACTTTTCTTAACAAGGACTGTCTGTAGCACAGGAAGCAGTTTGGATTGGCCCATTAATCCAAAGGAAAAAATTTTGAGGAAATAAACTCTGTCTGTCAGCATTTTATCAGAGACATTTTTGACATCCCAAATCACTGTTGGCTCTTTCTCCAGCAACAATAAATAGTAAAGTAACAAAACCCATGACTATTTCCCCTTTTTTTCCTATTTTAACAGGACTACTATGTGGTTATTTTGTGTCCTACGGAGATGGATGCTCAGGTCCGAAGGGTGTTACAAATCCCAATGTGGTCCCAAAGAGTTATCTACCTGCAAGGCTCAGCCCTAAAAGATCAAGACCTGTTGAGAGCTAAGTAGGCAAATATTGACCATTCTTTTTTACCTTTTTTTTTTTCACTCATACTGTTTGATAAATAAGTTTAACAAGCAACAAAAGCTGTGCTAGAAGGAAAGCCATGAGTATTTAGAAGGCAAAGCAAAGCTCTTTGATATAATTTTTCTTAATATCTGAAATTTTGAACCCAACTGTACAGTTTTGTTTTCTTAATTTCAGCCTGGTAACATTAAGCAACTATTCTGCTGTACATACATGAACTCTCCAGGGCCCTCCTCTTACCACAAACTTCCACCACTTCTAAGAGATGCTCTCTGCCACTTAATAGTGAGTGACATTTATCAAAACACATCAGTCAAGCACAGTTCCTCACACACACCTCCCCCCAGTGCTCAATCAGTTGAGCTGTGAAGGAATTCACAGTGGAATTCATGTAGAAGGATCATCTCTTTAAACTCTCCAAGGAGAGGGAAAGGTGATTCTTAGCAAATATGTGATTTAACTCATCTGCATTGCTCTGTTTTGTAGATAACTAAAATTAAGCCAATACTGGTCTGACTGTTTGTGTCATTCTTTACCTGAGGGGAGTTATTTCCAAGAATCTCATCTGCGAAGCTTCATGAACAGTGTTATCTTCTCAGACTTCTGCCACTGCCAAAAAACAAATACTTCTATAGCTGTTTAAAAGTTGACAAGACGAGAAAGCTTTTTTCAGGATTAGAAATTTTCTTTTGGAGAGATCCTTTTTTTTTTTTTTCATGCTGATTTCAAGAAGGAATTCATATGTGGATTTAGCTGACATTTGTTCTACACATTACAAGAATTAAAATTAGGCTGTTCCCTAAATATAATCTTGAATTTCACTTATAATAACCTGGAGGTAGTCAGCTGTGGAACTGTGCTTTTTCCTGCAGAACATGTAATTGAATGTACCTGTCACAGAATAATTTTCAACCTCTCCTGAGGGAAGAAGTGTAGTGGGAATTTAATAGAACATTTGATATGAAATATAACCTAGTACCCAAGATGTTTGGTGTATTTCTTTTTAATGAGAACATAATGTACTGAGGAGATAACAAGGCACGTGGTAAAATTCTTCTAATAAATAAAGTAATGGTTACCAATGACAACAAAACAATCAAGAAGGTCTCATCAAAATTTATCCATATATTATATGTGAACCCAATGTCAAAGTAACATGATAAAGGTCACACCAAAAAGTAAAGGAATACCAAAAGTTGGCTGACTGCATCGGTGGTAAATAGCCAATTTTGCAAAAAATATCTCATCTAATGGAACTGAATTTTCCTTCCTACAGCTTTGGTAAAGACCCAGTCTTCCCAATACTGCTCCCATGCTTAGCTGAAATTACTCATAGAATTCCCGTGATTTCTTCCTGACCAAAGACACCATGAACTAGAAATAGTTCATTTAATGCTTATATACACAGAAATGTCTATTATTTATCCCAAACACATTATTCTTGCACATCTACCTAACTTTCTGCTCTCACTAGGCAAGACAAGTCTATTATTTGCCCCCTCTTGTTCATTCTACTGGTAATAACTTATGCCTATTGCACTCTTACACACCAGGCAGACTGGTGTTATTTATTCACCTTCTATACTCATGGCAGATAAATACTTTGCAAATTAAGTTTGAGGCCATTCTGCTTTTACTACTTTGGCACAGCTTTTACTGGCACCAGGGTAAGAAATGAGAACAGAGAGACTGAACTTTGTCTGTGTTCTGTTTCTCTGTGCAAGACTCTGACTGTGAAACCTGAGTCCAGTGAGTCCCTGGTTGGGCTGTGACAGGTTTGTCTCCTCTTTTGCAGGATGGATGATGCTGAAGCCTGTTTCATCCTGAGCAGCCGCTGTGAGGTGGACAGGACAGCAGCTGTAAGTTGGGGAGGGAGATGTGAGAGGATGTGCAGGTTTTACTGTCCTTATTCCCTCTCAGTTCTTTTTTATGCAACAAGGGCAGAATAGTACAAAAGCACTCTCATAGTACCCTATAGATACATTGATAATGGTCATTAATCACTTCCAAGAATGGTACTCTGTCAATATTCAAAGTACCTGAACTAATATCAGTGTCTGCTGTAGATATCCAGTTCAATCAGTTGTATTTATTAAATCAGAAAAGAGACAGGTATCAACTGACTGGTATATTCAGAACTAATGAAGCAAAGCCTGAATTCAACTTCATAAATAAATTTGTGACTAATACAAGTACCCAATATATGTGAGACTATTTGATCATTTTTCATATTGGCCAATTTTAAAATTGAAAAATGGCAAGATTCTTTGCCCATGTTGGTAGTTATTTGCAGTCAGGTAAGTTCCTGTCCACAAAGGAACACTGCTAATACAAACCTCTGTGCTGTGTATCTGTGATAGAAGAATAAAACCATATGACTTGAACTCTTCCAGCTAATGAAATTATCTACTGATCACAAATATCCAGGAAAAAAGTCCACTGATGATGGATTTATGAACATAACTTAAAATTTTTCACCATGAGCACTACACTAAATTATTGCAGTCTTGCCTCATTCAGTTCAATCTTGAACTCCAAAGGGGGATCAGTATAAGTCTGAATATCCCTGAAGATGCTTACAAATTGCCTAACAAGATTGAACCAATATTTTTAATTCAGTGATTATGTTTTAAGCAATCTCGACTAAAAATACTGTTACGGTGTTACATTATAAGAAATAGCAATTATTTTTCTAAATGTTGAAAACAGATTTAGTAAAAAATGGGAAATGAGACCTTTGTATTATATATGTAGCATCACTTAATATTCTATCACTTATTACTTCATCTGCCATCAAAACTTAGTTAAAAGATCTTAGCTAAAGATCCTGTTCTTGCAGAAAGTCACTGAGCTCCCTGAGAAAGAAATCTATGCTCCTACTAACATTGAAACTTACTGAGCTAAGGACTTTGAATTTGATTCATCAGCAATAGACTCCTGAAAATACAGTAGTGAGAGCCACTGAACTGGCAGCAAGTAATCCCAGAGTAGTCAAGCAAGGCAGACCTACTGCTTGGAAGTCACAGAGGGTCCAGGGTATTTAAGGGTAAGAACAAGCAGGAGTTCTTGCAAGTACCTGGAAAAATACCTGTAACTTCTAGGAAACTGAAAAATACCAAAATAGCCCAAGTGTCTTATCTAAATCAGCCATGAATTCAGAATAAATCAGCTACAACATCTCATTTCACATCATGTACTTGAGAGTTGCACAGCAGTTACAAATGAGAAATCCCATAAAATCAGTGTGTGATGTACACTGCACTGGGAAGATTTATGCAGCATTAAGGACAGCAACACCACCAGTCAGCTGTTCATCTCTGCTCATAACTGCTTCAGAATTTATGCAAAGAAAAGACAATTTTCAGCTCTGCTGGACTGTGTTGTAGGGCAGGCAGTGGGCTCTGCGTGGAGCTCCCAGAGCTTTCATCCATTGTGGCCAGCACTGTGCAGGTTTGGCTCTGGAGCCATGGCCAGCTGTGGCTCTCTCCTTTCTGCCCTCAGGAAACACCAAAATGGTACCTGGCACATTTCAGCTGCCACTACAGACTTTGATCAAATCTCATTTCTCTTTGCACCTGGAGCACACAAACAGGCACATCCTACCAGAGACACGCTCCTGGTACCTTCCCCCGGGACACAATCATACTCTCAGGGGCAGTGTGATCTGAAGCTTTTAAACAAGGTGTCACCTCTCTGCCTTGTTTTCTTTTTTGCTATCAGATTACCTCATCACAGGGAATGCAGTTAGTTATTCTGCAAGTAGAAAATCTTTAAATTTTTAAAAATTAAATTTTGTCTTACTGCCCCCTAGAGCTGTGAAATGAAATGTACTGAATTTCCTACACTGCTCCAGCCTCACGTTAGTACTCAAGGCTGGTTTGTCACTGGGCTGAAGGAAGTGCAGCTGTCATCCCATTATCAATCTTTATAAGTACAACTGATTTTGCACCCTGCTGTTGTTGAGAAGCTGACAAACTGCTAAAAGCGCCTTGGATCCTGTCCTACATGTGACAGCTGTCAAAATAAAAGGAGGAGATTCCTGACCAGAACAGCTGTTGTTACTCAAGTGATTTTTTGAAGTCCATGAGGGTTTTTATCCCCCCAGCTACAATCCTCAAGCAGAGGATTTACTCATTTGCCATGGATAACCCTGGCTGTTCATTGCTTGCTATTTTGTTAGTTAATAATTTCTAGTGACAACACTTCTGCTGTTGCTGACAGCTTTGTTCTGAGGCTTTCTGAAATTTCAGAGATGGTCCAATTCAAGCTTGCACCTTTTTTTTCCCCTTTCATTAATCAAATTGTGTGACTCTGCTGTACTGGTAATCTAAATTACACTGCCTGAATGGCATCACAATACGGATGTAAACACAGCAGGATATAACTGATTTATCAAGTTGTGTGTGGCAAGAAAAAAATTCAATTAACAGAACTATTTAAAAATACATATTAAATGCATTTCCTTGAGTCCTGATGATTTAAATACACCCACTTTAAAACTTCCAGCTTTTCATACATGAATTTAAATATCACCTCTATATTAATCACCATTTGTATCCGTGGTAATTTTTTGATCAGTGACTGCAGTTCATTGTGAAGATCTGTGCAGATCACACACAGAAGAGAATATATTTTTTCACTCACCTTCCAAAGAAACATCTATTTAATAATGGGAACAGAAGCATAATTTTGTTTCAGTTACTTCTGTTTGTTTTGTGTACATCTATACCACATATTGGGAGAAAGGTGAACATTTTTTAAAGTCACTAAAATATAGCATAGAAATTGCAACATTTTTAAACCAGAGAGCCACAATACTCTATGAAGAGACTGAATCTAAGAAATCACTTAAGGTGCTACCTGTGTTTTTCTTTCTGTCCCCTGGAGTGCTTCTTCAGAGTGGAATTTGGGAGAATAACTAAGCAAAAAACTTGGGAACCCAAAAAACCAGCTTTTGTACCCAAACATGTGGATATACCAAGTGGAAAGAGAAAAAAGAAACAATAATACAAGGTTATTAGATTCACAGTACATACCCACTGAGTTGATCTTATGAAGTTATTTAGGGCATTTAAGCACCCATTTTATATACATATATTACATATTTGTGGACTGCTGGTTCAAAGAAGAGCTAGAAAATGGAAAGCAAGGCATTTGCAGTGTTAAAACTGCCCATTTGCCAAATAACCATCAAGAGATTTTAATTTCAAAGTCTTTCCCTTTTCTATACAATAATATTAAGAAATATTTCAAGTTGAGGTTCATACTTTTAGTTTTACAACTCTCATTTCTGTGGGTCTAGATTTGCTCGAGTTTTTAACAAGATAGTGTAATTTGAATCATTTTATAATGAAATCTTCCTTCTTATATTTTACAATTATTGCACATTCTGATAAAACCAGGCTTTTTAGACAAAATAATAATTAAAAAAACGCAAGAAAATATCTAACATAGAGATAACTATATTTCTAGGCATGTAACATATTTGTGTGACTGCCATCTAGCACCTTACCCAGTCATTTGCTGCTTCTAAGCTGTGTTAGCATGTCATTACCTTAAGACAAAACAGCAAAAAACTGAACAGCACACAAGATCCTGAGGAGGGTAGATTGCCATATGTTATAGAAAAGTAAAGAAAAAGTGGCTGCATCTAAGGAAAACCTACAGCAGGTTATACCCAAGCTCTTAAATCTCCTGACTGGGCACAGCAATCCTACATCTATAAAACTGATAATAAGAAAAAAGTGAAATAATATATTTTGCCATCCTCTTATGACTCCATTCTAGTTTTTCTATTAGAAAAAAGTACTTGCTAACATCTCAATTGATAATAAAATATTATGGTTTGAAAATGTCAATTACGCTCTGTTCCAGGCAGAGATTTTCCCTTGTGTTCATGAGTCTGAAACCTTCTCTTACTGCTGATGCTGCAAACATAATGAATCATTCTTTATATTTTACCTTTAAATACCACCAATTTAATGACTAGCAAGGCATTTCAATCCAGGCATGGCTTCCTAGATACAAATCTGAAATATTTCTTTTTGGTTTTGAAATAAATAAAAACTGATGGATGACACATTGGAATTAGTTTTACTTCACAAAATTCAAAGTATGAACGCATTATCACATGGATGACTTTTATGGATAGCAGTGTTCATCCTGCAGGTAACTCATTCTTGCCACGTGGTAGCAAGAACAAAAACTAACAGCCTGAAAAATCTCTTGGAATCCTTGGTCAGCAGTTGGCTAAATCCTGACATCAGTTGTGCAAATGTTTTAGTTCCACAAAAGTTCAGATCTGCTTTTAATTAAACTGATATTTTTAGAATTACCCACAATTTAAAACTCTCAGTTCCTGATGTCATCATTTAATGCTATTTTAATTATGAGTCTCTTTGGAAGGATGTCTATGCTACATCATTCTTGATTAATTAGACATGACTAATCACTGCCATCTTAAGTTTTCACACAATTATTTCACATCCAAATGCTACCCCTTTCCAAATGACACAATCATTAGCACTTGCAGAAAGATAGCAGAGGGTCAAAATACCTTATTAGTGGAAGATTTCTGGAAATTAATATGTAATAGTAATTACATAACACGCACATAAACATCCACACCAGCTGGTGCTATGTGGTCTTAAAAGGAGTGTTCTTCAATGAAGCCAGTCTGATAATAGATTATTTTTCTAATCTGACATGGTTATTTGTATTTCATTGTCACCACCTCATACGCTTTCTTCTAGGATCACCAAACCATTTTAAGAGCATGGGCAGTTAAAGACTTTGCTCCAAATTGTCCCTTGTATGTTCAGATACTGAAGCCTGAGAATAAATTCCACATCAAGTTTGCAGGTGAGTGGAAGATTGCAGTCATTCGAAGTTAGTGTTTGACAGCTTGTTTCACGAACACATAAGCAAAGTGAGAAGCCCTGGGCATATTTACTACTTAGAAACTGATGAAGAGTGCAGTTTTGTAAAATAATACACATCCTAGCAGTGGCAAAGACTTGCAAGCACTTTTAAGAATTAATAGTCTTATGCTATATAATATAGAGAGTAGAATTATTTGATGTATAACTACTCCTGAATTACAGATCCAGGCAGGTCTCCAGTTTACTGTACCCATGTCTGTAAGCCATTTCTGTCTACTAAAACATAGTTACTAAGGGGTGTATGAGAAGATCTGTTCAGATTTAATCCAACAAACAATTGAAAGAAAAATCTTCTGATTGGACTGGCTTTTCCAAGTGGTATGGAAAACATTCTTTTAATTACTTGCAAATATTTTGGAAAGAGACATATAATTTAATTCTATATCCAGTAAAATGCGTGCCTTAGAAACCATGGCATAAAATGCAAAATGATGTTAAGAAAACTGAAAAAGATCCACTCCTATAAGAGATTACCATCTTTTATTTGACAAACTATTTCTCTGCATTATATTTCTCTTTCTTTCTGTCTATATCCAAACAGTCACATATGTAAGTACATAGATATACATATGCTTATGTGCAAAAACACACAAATACTTTTGGAGAAATATCTCTGAAGTAGAAGAGAACCTTTCCTTTTCAGCTGCAATTTTGAAAATTCAATTTTCTTGAATGATATTCCAAGGAAGAAAAGATTGCTGATTCATGCAAAAATAAAAACAACTCTATGGAAAAATATTAGTCTCCTCCATCATCCCAGAATGTGATGAAAAAGCAAATTCCAGTGCAGAACGGCTCCAGAGCAACAGTTAAAGCTGTAATTTTTAAAGCTACTGAATTTACCACTGGGTTAGAAAGAAGAAAAAAACCCATCAGTAGCAGTTCTGAAGTTATAAAACTGTAGTCTCAAACTATGAGATGGCACAGCAGGGAATAAGGCTCATGCTGTGATGAGAATGATGGTGCTTTTTCATTTCCCCCTTGAATCCACCCAGCACAAACATAATCCCTGCTCCCTAGCCATGGCCACTTTTCTTTATCAAAAACTGTGTTAATTTGTTGTTCGGAATTGTGCTTTTAAGAGAGTTTCATTATTCCTAATGGCTTGTCTCTGTAGGAGCTTATATATAACTGTGCTTGTAAAACAGAGGCAATTTTTCATGTCTCTTCTAAGTGTTGGAGAATTTGGACCATATTTTTAAAAAAACCCAAAAAACCAGCAACCAAAAACCCCAGAAGACCTCTTTTGGTAATATTTCCTTCAGTTGAACTTCAGCATCACCAGTGAATGTTACCTCCTGCAAATGGTTAGGCACTGATGGAGCCTTGGGACCAATATTTTTTGGCATACATTTTCCTAAGAGGATTTCCCTTTGGTATTTATGTCATCCAACACTTCATCATTCTGAAACATGTACCCGGGGGGGCTGCAGACTACAGACCTATCCAGAGTGTTTACGAGTAAAATTTGTCACAACCATCCGGAACATTTTTCTAAGTGCTTTTCCTATTATGATTCAAGGCTTTATTACTGCCTTAATGCAAAAGCTTCTTTTCAATCTGATATTCCTTGAAAAAAATGACTCCTTTCTTCTGGAGGTTTCCCAAAAAAATATTGTGCATTTTTATGAACCTGAAATACTCAGTAATAGGATTTTTTTTTTTTAAACACAGGTTTAGAGACTACAGCTGTCAAAAATAAAGTTTTTGAATTTAGAAGAAATACAACCAAGTAGTCCTCCTAACTAAAGTTTAACTTTTAACTACATTGAAAATGTATAAAGCACTGGAAGCCCAGTTTTTCAGCGGCTTATAGCAGGTTGACCAGTCCTCCTAGATTGCACGAGGCAGTCCTGAAATTCAGACACTGACTGCATTTTCCTATAGGACAGACAAGCCTGGTTTTCTGCCTGGCAGTTTTCCGCATCCTGGAGGTTTTCTGCCTCAGGCAGAAACAGTAGATAGGAAAAGTAATTGTTATAATGTATTCCTATCCAGTAAACAAGACTTATACATCCTTCTGCTCTTTAATGAGAGAATGAGAAGTTATTTTTGTTCTCAAAGCAAGAGAATGGAGGCATGTGGGCCAGGCTCATATGACCTGTCAGAAAGTCAGGTGTCCGGATTCCACCTGATGCCAGACACACATCCTTGCATCCTGCACCTTCTGTTATTTTTTATAGTGCATTTTTAACTACTTTGTTTAAAATATGAACCTACTTACATTGCTACAGTGGCACGTTTGTGCCAGCAAAGCCCTTTGCAAGTTTAAGTTGTGAATACTTTTAATACACAGCCATTCTTTACATGACAGTTATCAGATGGGCAACTGCCTTATCTCTTAAGCTGAAATGCTTTGATTTCTCCTTACTAATTTCCAATACAAAAATGACTTGACATGGCCAGTTTTTCTTTCAATAATACTGGCAGTTACATTCTTAATCTTCCCACTTTTCCTTCATACACACAAGGCTACAAAAGGCCATGTACCCTTGATGCAAGCTCCTGGCCTTTCATTTCAGCACAAATGGGAAATAAAGTGAAGATTGTCCACAGCAGAGCAATATATTTATGCAATTCAGAGACTACTAAATTCAATATTTTCTGAGCTGAACTTAAAACTTTTATAACTTTAAACTTTTATAACTTTTATGTGTATGTAGATGCAGATATAGATATAGATATATATCTCACCTTTACTTTGGATATTTGGAAATTATACATGATTACAATTCCAGGAAATGGGAATACATTTTGACGTTCTCTATTTATTCAAAATGCGCCCATGAATTAGCACAGATTGTTGAAGTCTGACATCAACCCTTCAGTAGTTTATTTCAAAGAAATATAGTCCAGATTCACCAAAATGGATATTGAATGCAGCTGATGATTAATTTGTCCAATTACAGCTAAAAATAGTCTAGAAGTAACAGATGGGCATTTTTCTCTATCTGATCTGGTAGTGGTCATGTTAACTTATCAAATTGACAAAAGTAAGGTTTCTCAGAATAATTGTGCCTGGTCTAGGTCATTCTTACCACATGGCTGCTGCTGCAGGCATAAATCAGTATTTTGAGTCTGTTTTATCGTCAGTAACATTACAGAAACCATAACTCACCCCACTGCACTACTACACCCATTCGAGACAGACTTAGCAACAAAACCTCTGTCAAAATATATTTTCAACAGAAACAGCAACTTAGGGAAATTCTAAATGTAATATTTCTTTAGTATAAACTCAATCAAAATACTTCTTTTTCTGGGAAGCTGATTTGACATATTTAATATTCACTTCAAGATAAACTGCAGTTTCCTGGGCTGCTTTGCTGTCACACTGAATGAGTAATTTGCTGATTCTGGTACCTGCTGTCAGGGGACATGACTGATGTCTCAGACCTGAGGAGTGGGAGAGCTGTCATCCAGCTTCCTCCCTGCTCACTTCAGAAAGGAAGCAGCAGAAAAAGTTCTGTGTAATCCTCCACAACACAAGCCCTGAGCATAGAGAGAAAACACAGTAACGTTATAGGAAAGCTATAAACTGTCAAATAACTGGAAAAATGAGCAAGGCATTTTTGATCTGCTCTGTGTCTAATATAAGAACTTAACTGCAGAAGATCAAAGTCTCCAACAGGTGCAGAAGTAGTCCTGCAAGTCCAGCTCCAAGGCTCCTGATGTAAAACACTTGGCAACAGAGGCACAATTAAGAGGCTGATGTAGGACAGCAATCTCTGTTTGCTGTGTGCTATATTCTTTGGTAACATAATATTTTATATAAACATCTGCCAAAAAAGTTCCTATATGTTAGAGAGTAGAGTGCATCTGGAGGATTTAAATTTCAGTTTTCATCTGCATTGTGCCATCCGTGATTGATTAACTTCCATTTCTATTTATTTAGGTCAGCATGTACAACTGGGTTCAAGTACAAATTCTGAAATAACAGATGATGAAGCCATTGCCCCCATTACCCTGTGTATTTTTTTCTCATATTTTTAAAATGTTTCACTAAAATGTGACAACATTCCAAACAAAAAAAAAAAGGGGAGGTTATTTGGCAAAATCCTATACAAATTAAAAAATAGGGAGAATTCTCTTTCAGTGTCAGGAAGTTGGTATTCACTTTCATAAATCTTTGCCATCTGACTAATGGTAATGGACTGCAGATATTCCATTCAGGCAGTAGTCTATGCCTTACCCTCTCAAAATCTCTGGTTTGAAATTCAAGTAGGTTTATTAATGGCATATGGTCATCTAAAAGAACATATTTCTATCTGAAATATTTTCTGCAGGAAATATTTAATTGCTATAGCTGAAATATATTTACAGGAGGAGAAATCTAATTTTGTTCTATATTTGACAGTGTCTTTATATAACTAAATTCATCCCTTCCCTATGACATCTAAATAGGCCCTGATCTTCAGAAAACGGGAGAATTAATTTCTCCATTCAGTAGTAAATGATTCTGTTGCTGAAAAGCTTCTAGATATTTCAAAATAAATGGAACAGAGAAGGCATACAAAATATGCCTTCACTTTTATTTTCAGTAAATGTCATGCTTATAGCTATACTATAAATTCTGTCAGGAAAGCCACTTAGAGAGGCAAGGTGGTTTTAAGGATTTCAGTGACACTGCTGAAACCAGAAGCAGATGTACACAGTTCAGATCTGGGTGGGGAGGTTATTTGCCTGCCTTTACTCAGCAATTTTCATGTGGCCTGTGTTTTGATCAGCAGCTGTACTACTTGTAATATTCCTTCTGATCAGAAGCAAATTCTGCTCCCATTGAAAGAACCAAATACTAAATTCAGAGGGGAAAAAACTGACTTAGTATTAAACGCCTTCATGATTTTACAAAACCTATCTGACTTTATGTTTCTACACTGACAAGAAGTTACAAGTTTTGTCCTTGTCCCTTTTTATAGCCATTTCAATACTGTCACAGGTATATGTGAATCACATTAAAGAATAATTTCTATTTCCTTTTCATGCCATCAGCAAGCACTGGAGACCATTTATCTGTGATCTGGATTTAGAACAGTAGCCATCCATTTTAGACAGCATAGATAGGGAAAATCATATGCAGCTGATTTCCAAGGTTCAAGCACAAGATTAAGATCTTGGACCAAACTTTGATTGATGCATCTTCACCGTTTCCCTAGACAAGGAAGTGGTAATTCTGTTCAGTTGAAAGTATTTTTGTAAAACAATTTATATCCTTTTTTTCCCTGCAGATCACGTCGTGTGTGAAGAGGAATTCAAATATGCTATGCTAGCTCTAAACTGTATATGCCCAGCTACTTCTACATTAATCACTCTGCTGGTTCATACATCTAGGGGACAGTAAGTATATACTTCCATAAAAATCCCCAAAACAACTTGGAAAAGTCATAGCTGATATTCTTTGGAAAGCAGCTTACCCTGAATTCCCACACAACTACAGTTTTAAAAAAGAAAATTCAACTTTCTGCACAATAAAAGCATCAAAATCCCTTACTCAAAGCAGTATAATTTTGAAGAGAACACCCCTTCCCCCCAGTATTTAAAGTTGCATGCTGTTGTGCCACTTCCACAATATGAAAGTAGATGGAATTGTAGATCTATCACAAAGTTCTACTTAAGAGCACTAACAAGTCCTAAGAATACCTAATTTAATATGTTAATTTGAAGATCTGTTTCAATGAACTCAAAAAATGTTTTTTTGATAACATATAGTATTTGCTCTTCTGTGCCTGCACATTTAGAGGGAAACAAACAGATACGATTTTTAACATGACTGCGTGGCTGGAAGGGGTGCAGAATTATGGTGCCTCTGCAGAACAGTAGAACTCTGAATTCACTAAAATAATTTTACCACATCTGGTGTATCTCTGTTATGCTGTATTCTTAGAATAATAAGGTATTCTTGATTAAAATGTTGTGGGCACACAGATGCATAAAGGAATAAATCCCAAAATCCATCTGTAGAAGTGGAATGGCTGCATATACCATACACAAGTCTTGTAAAAACACTGATTTTTTTTTTTTTCAAGTAACCATGAACCCAGTACATATATATTTATTTATAAGCAGTGTTAGTAACCTTCTGTATGACATTTCTAGTATTCCCCTTTGCCCAGAATGGGGAAAACAGAAATTCTTCCTAGAACTTTTACTACTAAGAACAGCAAATGTCAAGATTTTAACGGCATTGTCTGCACTGGAATATCCTAATAAGGCAACAAAACATTGTTTTGATACCTGCTGAGCACCATGGTGAAATACATTTTTTACCTGCCTACCTTTCATTCTGTGACATGCACAGAATACAGAACCTTTCCCAGTTATTTCATGTTACATGCACATAAAAGAAGAGCAGTGTTCCTAGCAGCTGCTAGAGAATTTTGCATCAGCACAAAAGCAAACACACAAAAGGGAAATGTTTTCTGCTGTACTTAGGAACTTCAGCATTTCATTTTTTAATACAGTCATATTGATCGTTTACAAATTCCCAACTATGATGCAAAGTACCTGTCACAGAATTCAAAGTGCTTAAGATTTCTTTTGTAATCAGAATTAATAGATGTAACCAGGATAATAAAAGTAACTGTTTCCTACTCTGGTCATTGGATACTAGGAGCAAAAAACCCCAAGTTTTTGCACAAATAGTTGTAGCATTACTTTGAATCCAGAAGGATTAAGTAACATGTGTTTCTGTAAGAATGTACAATGTGTGTTAATGTAAGAATACTCTCCTGTATTTATACAGAAAGACTGAAAAATTGAAAATGTCTAGTTATTATTTATCTACTGTAGTCAGCACTCTTCAGAGCATTTATTCTCAGACAGACTCCAAAATAAGGGCATTTGTCCTTGTACTGCAGACA
Organism: Corvus brachyrhynchos; assembly: GCF_000691975.1. NCBI lineage: Eukaryota > Metazoa > Chordata > Aves > Passeriformes > Corvidae > Corvus > Corvus brachyrhynchos. The sequence continues at coordinate 3,556,961 of NW_008237239.1, read as the reverse complement.
TAAAACTGCTTTGGATTTGACTAATTTATATTTCAGAGGGGTTTTTTTGGCTTTTCTAGATTTTTTTTGTTGTTGAACAAGAGGTAAATTAACTACTAATTGTCAAAAGAGATTAAATTACCTTCATTTATACGTACGAAAGATGAAGTCATATGAGCAGTTGAGTTTGGCTAAGTAAAAAGATGAAGTGAAAGAAGATTATTTAAACTACAAATAAAAATTTTAACTATACCTGTATTTATAAACCAAAGAAATACTAAATTAGATCTACACAATATAGAAAATTATGAAAAGAATGTAAATAATTTGTTCAATAGATTTCCCATGTTACTAATGAACTGCTTTCCTTTACATTAGTTCCTGTTTAATTATCCTTTCATTATTGTGTTTGCTATTAACATCTGCTTTAAACCTTATGTGGGACTCAAGTTTTAAATACCTGTTAAGGAGGTGTAAATAATCCTTTTGTCTTCTCAGCTGTTCATGGAATTCAAAACTTTGGTGTGTAAGACATCAAAATTCTACCCCAAATCTTACTTATAATCTCATTATTGATCTTAATTATTAATCTTAATATTTATGTTGAACTGTTATCTGATTATCTAAAATAGTAATACAACTCTATTAGGGTTTGTTTGACAATACAAAATATTGGAAGAAAATAACCTTTCTGACTTGAAGTTAATGTGATCTTTACAGTACAGCCCCATGGGAAGCTTTCAGACAACTCACTGGAACCAAGCAGACATTAAACAGGTGACCATTTTATTTTGGGGGAAAAATGTTCTGAAATTACATTGTTCTATACTTAGTACACTGGTTGGACTGGTGCAACAAAAATGGTTTACTTATTTCTGTCTTGAAAGAAAATGTTTTCCTGAGGAGGGTGGAGAAACATGGTAGATTGAAGAAAAATAGAAATTGTGTTAAGATATTGAAAATGTATAAATGAGCATAAAGGAGCATGTCCCAATATCTTGAGATCTTCACTCAAGTGGCAAAACACAGAAAACACTTGTCAGTTTTGTGACCTATCTGCACATATGTGTGCATGTACATCAGTTATCTCCAGTGAAAACTCATGCAGGCAGAACCTTCTTTCCACATGAAACTTAATAAAGAAGTTCCCAGGAGCTCCAGGGCTACAAGTTTTGGGGTTGCTGAGGTTTGGAACATTTCCACTAAACTGTTTGCATTAAGGGCAGCAGCTGCACAGAGTAAAGGATGATCTGCTTTGTCATTTGTTTTCTTGCACTAGAGAAAAGGAGTTATGTACTTGTGAATAGTCTGCAAGACACAGGAACCAAAAATACCCAGAGGGTAAAGATCACTGATAAGCAAATGCAGAAAAATCTCTTCTACAGATAAAATGACCAAAGAAAAATGATTCTTTCCTACATAAGTTGTCATTAATGATATTCAGGGAGGAACCAGAGTCTGCCACTAAGCATGTGAAGAAACTGTCTATGAATAGAAAGAGCATGCTGCTGGTTTTACCTGTCATCCTCAAATTGCCATGGATCTACTTATTATGGTGTGAATTTAAACTAATTGACCCATCTCTCTCCTGATACTAAAGCACATACTCTTATATGTCTATTACTTAGCAGAAAATGCTCTTTAATACATTAAAATAATCTCTGTACTTACAATATTACCAAGATTTAACCTCAAATATTTCTTTCAGATTAGCCCATAGGACATTTTCAATAAACATTTGTAGTTTCTATTGACAAGAAATACCATTCTGATTAATAAGAGTTTTACATTAAGTGTTAAATTATTCTCTTTATGTTTCAGGGAGAGTCAGCAATCACCAGAACAATGGCAGAAAATGTATGGCAGATGCTCTGGTAACGAAGTGTATCACATTAACCTGGAAGAAAGTACTTTTTTTGCTGAGTATGAAGGGAAGAGCTTCACATATGCTTCTTTCCATGCACATAAAAAGTATGTTTATTTTCCTATCGACCATTAAAAGTTCAAAGAAATAATTACTTGTTTTGCCTGCAACGTAGCTTTGCACTAAAGGCACAGTAGTACACGCTACTCTGTTTCTGCATTTAAATATCTGACCTCTAATATGGAGGTTTCTCTGAGTCAGAGCTGGTCAGGTAAAAGCTTATGTTTGTTCTGTACAGCCCACCTCAGTCTAAGAGAATAGGATGTAAAGGATATAAATGATGAGCTAGACAACAAGAAAAAAAAAAAGGCACCTTAGAGGGGTTTTCCTAGAATACCAATCCTTTCCCAAGTCCAAAATAATCTAGAAAAGAATGGGTGGGAGGGTGTGAGGTTTTTATTTATTTAAGACTCAGCTGGAAATCTGGCTTCCTTTGTGGCATGTTAATTTTATGGAAAATGTACGATTTAAAAGTGGCACATAGCACATTCTGCTGATTGTTCAAACATCAAACTCTTCTTTCTGTTAGATGATAACATACCTGCTTTAAAGTGCAGATGATGCATCACGTATCCAGTGCTGCTCTGTGAGATGAACATACAAATTAAACACAAATCATGTGTGTTTGTATATATTTGATAAAATAAGCATTTCTCAAACCCTAAACGCTGGGTTTATTCTCATATTTAATCAAGGAGAGAAAGAGGTTTTTTTGCTGTAATTCCTTATTTTCTATCACTAATCAAATACATTTCTAAGAGTGAATTGTGAAATTTAAAAAATGAATTATGAAAATGGTTTCCATTACTTATAAATAATGGAACAATTTAACATGATTAATAATTTTTCATATCATGTATCCATTTTTCTACCAATATTTTCCCAAAAATGACTATTCATCTGACAGAAAAAATCAACTAGAACAACATTAGGAGAATATTATGGGCATTACAAGAACCACTCAATTGCCTAGGAATTCATGAGCTCAGAAAAACTGCTTGATTTGACTTGGCCTATTTAGCAGAAAACATCTTTCAAACATCTTTGTAATCCAGAAAGCTGCAAATGTTCACAATGTGCAAAGAATAAAAATACACCTGAGGTTCAGTTTTGACAATGGAAATTCTGGTGTTTGCAGGACTGTGCAAAGTGAACCATGCCTTTCCTTTTCTAATTAAGGTTTGGAGTCTGTCTGATTGGTGTTAGAAAGGAAGATAACAAAAACATTTTGCTGAATCCAGGTCCTCGATATATCATGAGTTCTACAGATATATGCTTTTATATAAATATCACCAAAGAAGAGAATTCTGCTTTTAAGAAGCAAGAAAAGCATAGACAAAATCATGAATCAAAATTATCTTATCATGGAGCTTCTAGGTTACCAGTACACAGTATAATTGCCAGCATGGGTAAGTAAAAAAAGAATAAAAAATTACATCACAACATATTCCTATCTAATGAGTAGTACATTTTAAAGCAACTTCCTAAAATTTTAAGAAACTATAATCATGTATAGAAAGAATTATTATAAAAACTTTTAACATTTTCCTTGATATTAAAAAAAAAAACCACCACAGACAAACCAACAACAAAAAACCCAAACAAATGGAATTGGGATCTCTTTTTCTTTTACTTGACAATGTGGAATTAAACTACTTAAGACTGGTATAAAAAAGTAACAGTGAAGTGTATGCAAAGCAAAACAACTGGGTAGATCACGAGTACGTCTTTGGCATTCATACCTGATTGATTGTAAGAAGTTTTCTTGAGCTTCTTTAATTTAAAAAACACCATTTAGTAAAATCTGCAGGTTGTTGATGCATATAAATATGGACTCATTATATAAGGTATGATTTTAAAGAGGTAGTTAACAAGAAGACATAGACTAATTGTCAGGAAAAGTGCTCCTTTCCTCGAGTACAGTTTAAATATTTGTTTTATTTTAACGGAATAAACGCAATTAGCATAGTGTTGCTGTCAGTCCTTTGCCATGCAGTCAGGGAATCCCCACTAATTACAGGAATCTCATTAGAATGTTCTAAGCAGCACACTGAGGAAATGTCTTCCCTTACCCTTAGGGACCGTGGCCATCGATTTACAGGACACGGGGTGCCGCGGGCCCAGCGGGGCCACCCTGGCCCTTCCTGCCGAGGGGGGCAAGGAGGGCAGGAGGCCCAGCATAGCCCCAGTGCTGGAGGTTGCAGACTCCTCCTCCCTTCACACGTGTGACCTGCTCAGTGACCAGTCAGAGGATGAAACCACTCCATCGGATGACGAAGTCTCTGCAGGCTTAGAGTACGTATAGTACATGTAAAATAACGTGAAAAGTTAATACTATATAAAAAGCATCAATAATCTTTTTTGACATGCAGATCAGTCTGAGGACTTGTAGGAAGCAAGTCCCATGAAGCACAGTTATGGAATTATTCCCTTCTAGGAAATGCTAGCAGAATGCTATAAGCCTATGACAGATTAACTCTTCCATTTGCCAGAAATTTTCTTCTTGCAGTTAAAAAAGCTGTAGTGATGTATTGCAATCCATTCATAGCCTACTTTATGCCTTTTTTTTACTTTCTGTAATTACTAAGTCAGCACTCAACAAAGTTGTAAACAGATTAGTACACCTGTCATGAGACTGCAGTGATAATCAGATATCCAACAGGCTTTTTTGAGTGCTGGGGCTGGATGTGTGATTTCAAAATGCAGAAATGACAAAAAAGCAGTATGGGACAAAATGATCACATCTAATTCAAAATGCTTGTTAGTGTGTTACTGAAAGTAATGATGCATTATTCAGATAAACCCAGAAGATTCAATCCTGCTGTGCAGATGAGCAATTATGTTTATTGGGATTGCTGACAGGGGTGTTAAAACTGAAACACACAATTAAACCAGCAGAGTTTCCCATCTCCACTAGTGACAAGCATGAGACACCCCAGGGAAGACTGTCAAACTCCAGAGAAAAAATTAATAGGATAAGTCATCTTAAATGTGCAGACTGAAACACCAGGATTTAAAAGGCCTCTTGTAAAAAAAAAAAACTAAGGTCAATTAGAAATTTTATCTCATTGGGTAGAGGATTTGCCATTTAGAATTTATTTCAGCCATTTTGAAAGTATGTTATTAAAGCAAAAAGGTAATGACTTCACTCATTTTTGGTAAGTGTTTGAAAAAAAATTGGAGAAGGAAGAGCAGAAGTACAATTATTTCTATTTTCTTTCCTTCCTTTTTAAACTTAAAAGTTTCCAGTTCAAAACACTATGACAGCACACTATGATACAACAGACTGTTTTCAAAAACCCATGCAAAATTCCTTCAGTCCTCAAAAGCATGGCAGCTTTCACTAAGTTCTATTGAATTGGCTGCAAAAGACATTCGTTTGACCTCTATTAAACATAGTTCATTTTGTGTACTTGACTCTAAAACCTGGACATATGTATAAACATCCCATAAAATACTTGTGTAGTCACCTGTGTTTTGGTAATGTGCTGTACTGAAAAATGGTTTTTTTCTATTTTAGGTATGCCAAAGGCTATCCTCCTTACTCTCCTTATATTGGAAGTTCTCCCACCTTTTGTCATCTTCTGCATGAAAAAGTCCCCTTCTGTTGTCTAAGACTAGATAAGGTAAAGGGAGTTTCTGTTACTGGATAACCCTGCATTCTCATTTGTCTGTTGCATTTGAGTAGAGCTAAATTCTGATTTCTCCTCAGAGATGAAGTCTGTGCAGCATTTGCTATAATATTATATTTTTTCCTCCTTTTCCTCACCAAGTGTTTATGTCTAACCACGTCTGTATTGGGTCATCTGATGCAATATTCACATGCACTGAACTTGTTTCTTACTTTGATTTTAGGGGTGCCAGCATAACTACTATGAAGATGCCAAAGCCTACGGATTCAAAAATAAATTGATTATAGTTGCAGCAGAAACTGCTGGAAATGGCTTATATAACTTTATTGTCCCACTCAGAGCTTATTACCGACCAAAGAAAGAACTAAACCCCATTGTATTACTGCTTGATAATCCGTAAGGAGACTTTTGTTACCCCCTCTGCTAAGTTTTAAACTCATTTTACCATTACTTCAATAGATGATCACTTTTCACATGGCCAGCTGAAAATCAAAAACATTATGGCACACTTATCTTTGAGAAAAGTTAGTGACAAAAATCATACCCTATGGTCACTGTCTTATACAAAATTGACCTTTTACTGACTGTAAATGGCCGTAGTAAACTTAAATGTCCTTATTCTTCATGCCAATGTTTCAGCTAAGTTTTTCTTAAAATTACCCCCAAAATTGTGAATGCTACTGCTAAAATTAAGTAACTTAATAAACACTGTAAAAAGCAAGCTGTGTAACAGTTTCACAGCTATGTGACAGCACTAACCTACTTAACACAATGCACTTACTGGCCTGGACCAGTTAGGGATATTTTTAATAACTCTACACTCAAAGATAAACAGTTCTTTAAACCAAGAGGACACCCACAGACACACTTAGTCTAAAATTATTTAAAGCCATGGGTGAAAATTAAAACCTGCAGTATTGTTGTTACTTTTATATCTGTCTGTTGATGGCTGGGATTTTTCCATTTCTTCCTTTTAAAATTTCAGACAAATTTGTCCCTGTCAATACTGGTTCATTTATAATCTGATCATGAACTAGGTTTTTTTTTTTCTTGCAAAACTTTGGTACAGCTCAGCTACTTAAAATCACAGTTTGAAGACAGAAACAGAGGTTAACTGTACACAGAAAAGTAGAACAAGCTAAGAAAGCAAAAATGTCTTGTAGGTTGTGATTCCAGGGCTGACACTTCCTTTTACGTAGATCTGTTCCAGTTTAAGTGATTTTTTTTCTACAAAGGCCTGCTGTGAAGTGTCCCACTTTGCCTCAGGCAGCTCCTTAGTCACCTGTGCTTGCACAACAGAAGGTTTTAATATAGGTACCATGGTATACAGTGAACTACACAAATTGAGAAGCCTAAATGAGGCTGAATCGCTTCCACTGGCAGTGCGAGAGCAAAGCCATGGGCACATGGGGCCCTCTAGCGCCAGCTTTTTTTGTCAGCACAGTGCCCTACTTCACACATTGCAATGCTGTTGTGACACTTCATGGCTAAACCCACTTTTGATTGATTAATGTGAAGTAAAAGCTCTGCTTGCTAATTAAACCAACACCCTTAGTGTTGTCTCCCTCTATGCAGCGTTTGCAGTGACTCCTCTGAAAGGGAGTAGGCTTGAAAAGCAGTATGTGTCACAAAACCCAAGTGATGATTCAATTTCCACATTTTAATTAAGAATTCTTGATGCTTATTTTAAGTCCTCCTAAGGCATACACTGGAGTATAACTTGGTAGTGTGTCCTTGACATCACTCATTCATTCTGATATTTGGAATTGTCCTGTGCCATAACATTTCTGATTTTAGAGGTGCATTTATTAATATAAGCATGTTAATTCTGATCATTCTTTATGATCACAGCAAACTGTTGATTCACAGCTTTCTGAAAACCTATCCCCTGCTTAAACTGATATTGCAATGCCAAAGTTTAAAAAAGTTATTTTTTTAAGAAAACCCCAAAGTACCAGTTGATTGAAATATTTTAGAAGAGATGCTGCTGTTGTGATACTGTGTTTCATTTTGTAATTCCGTCTGCTGCTCAGGCCAGATATGCATTTTCTGGATGCAATCTGTTGGTTTCCAATGGTTTACTACATGGTGGGCTCTATCGACAAGTAGGTGAAATAACTGTTAGAAAACTTAACTTTGTAGTCTCAGTGGTTTGTTGTGTGTATTGTCACTGCATGTTTTAGTGTGCGTGTTGTAGCTGGAGATGAGCTTTTTGCATGCGTAGTCTGTGTCTGTGTGCTGTAATTTGGGATTTCAAATTTCTCATTTATAAAGGATCTCATTAGTGAAAAGCATGACAGGGAGCACAAGTTAATATCTTCAAAACCATAAGATTAACTGTTATTTAGGTGAGTTCATATGTTTCAAGAGATGAACAGATTATAGCCCTGATTCTAGTGTCAGTCTGTACTGAGTTATAACTTGTTGGAAGTCAATGACTCAGGTTTTGTAAAGATAGCTACAGAATGCAAACAGTCTTGAATGTGTCCAACAGTCTTCAGCTTCCACTACTTAAATTATCACTTACTCCTACATTTCTGTCTTCACCCCTGCTAATATATGTTTATGGATACAGGTTTAGCAACAGAAATTTCATGTAAAAATCAGGCAGAAACAAGAGAAGAGCACGGACTCAGGAGTATTTTAGTAAACTCCTCTGTGTAGAGTGTAAATGTAAAGAAAACCATTTGCTTCACTACATAGTGAATACTGAATTGGGGCTACAAGTCCATAATATTAATCCCCTCTATAGAAATCAAAAAATTTACTTCCTGCTTATAATAGTGATACAGTTACAGATTTACCTTGGTGGTACCATGGTCCTTGTGAGGTTTACAAAGGGTCTACAGAAACATTTTTCACTTTACATTTTTTCCTCTTAAGCAAGAAAGGGTTGCTGGTTATTAACATCTACTACTTTCTTAACTCTTAAGTCCATAATAGTTATAAAAAGAACTCATAGTGGCAGAACAATTAAATGTATACTCAAGAAGGAATACTCAAAGTATTCAAAGTAATTGATAACTGAGATCTTAACCTATTTTATTAATGTGGAAAATCAAACTTTGTTTAAATTTACTGAGTTTATTTCAAAATGGAAATCACCAAATCCCTCCCTAATGGTGTTTCGTTGTTCTTTTAGAATTGAGTGCATTAAAAAAAATGAAGCATGTAGTCTTTGGAATAAGTCATTGTTGAGAATTCAAAAGTTCAGTCATACCAGCATGAACTTCTGCATCTTTTCTGACACTAAAATCACTTTAATTCACGGTGCAATAAGCAACCATAGTTTGTAGAGGGTTTTTTTGACATCTATTTTCATTAATTAGATACTTTAAAAAATATAGTTCATACATATTCCCTGTGTTTTCCTCAACATGTTTTTAAATCACATACAACTAATAGATCTGATCAGTTCTAGATGAGAAATACACTGTAAAACCTGCACATTTCCTTTTCTCATTAAAGGGGTATAAAACACGTTCCGAAAGTACCACCTACTACCTGCAAGTATCTGAAATACTTCTCATTTGGTCACCAGCAATGTCATCATCTTAGATAGAAAACCACCAAAGCAATGATTCTCATTTACCATTCTCTTTTTGTTAGAAGTAGATGGGTCACAGAAGAGCAGCTTTACCAAAACTCAGAGCAGAGAGGGACTTCATCAAAATATGTCAAGTAGTAGGTACCTGTACAAGATTTGAGATCTGTAACTGAAGAGATTTCACAGTTGTGCAGAAATCTAGTCAATCTTGAGAAACCTTTAGCTACGGGTACATGAGAACTAGAATTATAATACTTCCACATTAGCATTTTTCAAATTCTCCACAAGCCAGCAAAAGGTAACTGCTAAAATAAGAATAGCTGTTGAGCTTATGAAACACTGAAATGCAAAAAATCTGGATATTTCAAAATAGGCTGCTATTTTCAGAGATCAACTGAAAGTCTGAAAAAGCAGACATACAAATTACTCAGAAAAAAGTTTGGACTTGTACACTACAGTTGTTGGCATAGATCATATAAAATCAGTTTTTCTTTTGCTGTAGACAACCATCAGTGATACTGCACAGGTTCAAAAATAATGATATATATTCTTCCAAAATAAGTTGTTAAAAAAACCCACCATGTTTGTCAGAAAGTGCTTGGGGTCTGTAGAAAATGCTGTTGTTAAAACAGATGAAACATGCTTCATTTTGGAGACAAAGGTGCAAGGCATGATGAAAACTGTAACTCAGCTGTCTGTGAGTGTTTTCTGTGGTTGGGCTTCACACAAAGAGTGTCCAGCTGTGCACAAAGTTCTGATGCTCTGCAGCTGCTCCCAAAAGCATCCTGAGAACACTCCAACTCATTTATTAACATTTTGAAGCCAAAATAAAACTGTAGGAAAGAGCAACTCAGAGCATTTATTTGGGTTTTTCTATTGTCAGAAGTAACTGCAATGGAGCAATTTGTTGCAGTGGATAAGGCCAAAGTCTTCCCAAGTAACTGCTAAAGGCTTATTAAAAAAAAAATATACATAGATTTATCATTAACAAAAAGAGAGGGACTGTAACAACCTACTGAAGTAGATTCTGTATTCTATTCTACCAATTAATTGAGATGTTATCCTTGATTGTATTAGAAGTTACGATAGGTAGCTGATCTGCAGATGCCAGCCATGGCTAATCTTTCAAGTGTTCCATATTTAAGTTGCTTGTTTCTTTCTCCCTCTTTCTCTTCACAAAAGCCTAGATGACTTATTAAGGTGTGGGGTCACCTTTGCAGCTAATATGGTGGTGGTGGACAAAGAAAGCACCATGAGTGCCGAGGAAGACTACATGGCAGATGCCAAGACCATTGTGAATGTGCAAACCCTCTTCAGGTAAGGCATTTTTGCAGTCTATCTACACATCCTTATTAATTGTGAAATACTTGATACCTTTTGTGCCAAGAAATTATTTTTTTTTTATTCTACTTAAGTTTTCCCTTGCATGAATTTGTGTCTTACATAGGCAAACGTTTTCTCACCCTGCTTAGCAATTCACTTAGAATCCTGAGGTATTCTCCTGAAAGCTCAGATGAAATGCTTTGCATCCCAAAACCGGATGATCATTTAAAAAGGTAGCTGTCATGTTTACAGGAAGGAAAATAAAGTTACTCTTGAAGACTTAGGATGAAAGGTAGTTGAGAAAAGAAAATTCACAATAATACTAAAGCCCATATGCAAAGCAGATCCTTGTAATGCTGAAAGCAGTGCATCACTATGAACTTAGTAGCAAGTGTTCACACCTTGATTATTTAGTTTTGCACAAAAGTTAGGGTTTTATATATATGCAACATTACAAATGACAGGAACATGGTAAGAATCATGAGAGTATAAAATGATCAGTCTAGTAAAGAGGCGGAGGAGGCTGTGTTGAAAAGCAGAACACTGAGATTTGCTATTCCTTCTGAGAGCTCTCCTCATTAAAGCCTTTGTGTTAAATATCTTCGTTCAGTAAGTATGGAAAAAATGTGTCACTTTGAGCAGAGAAAAACATTTGCTTAGTAAAAACCCCCCAAAAATCTCACATAAAACAAAACACACTACAGAGTCAGCTACAAATTGGCTCCCTGATTTGGGGCTTAAGCCTAGCACTTCCTGGTGTTCCTTCTAGTAAGACCTGGAAGAAAATTGAGTATCATTCAACACTGCTTCTATTGCAATTACTTGTCCTCTGTGTCAAGCCTTCCACAAAAGACCGGAGAGAGGTGCATAGTAAAAGTCCTTTGAATCCTTCAGTGGTTTAGAAAACTGAGCTCATTAAAATACAAGTATTTCAATGGAGCTTTTTTGTAAACACAGATCTGTGAGAATGCAGTTAAATGCTGTTTGCATTTCTGCAGGTGCTCAAAAGAATCAAAATCTACAATGCACAAGAAACTTTAGTTCTGTCTTTTTCTAACAGTCAGTTTCTGAATTGGTACCCGATACGTGCACAGGTGTGTTTCGTACTCAGGAAATTTGGGTTGAACCTATAACTGAACTTTATCTGTGCATCACTCAGATCCACTCCTAACCATACAGTGGTAAGGCATCTTACTGAGGTTTTTTACATACATCAATTTCTCAGAAATACATTTTAACCCCAAATGGAAAAAGGAGTTCTATCAAAAATAAAACTTGCAACGTTCCAATTGTTTTTTCCCATAGTTGTGCTCTACTTTGTAAAAGATCCTAATAGGAAACTACATATCTTAGGTATCCAATTAGATGTTCTGTACACTCCTTCAGTTGTCTTGCATGATGTTTGCAACTAGATGGCAGCTTTAACTCACATACAAACTCTGTGTCTGGTTCAGTATTAACACTGCGTATTTACAATCGAAGTGAATTAAAATAAATATCTTGGTTTAAGACTTAACAATACTTCTTCATAAAACTTTATAGACTTTCACAAATAATGCATTGCATAAATTTGTTTTTTTCCCTAGAACATGTACAAAAATGTCACTGCATTTTTTATAGTATATAAAAGTGGTAGAATTAAGTAAGCTTTGGGAAGAGGCATAAGGTAGTGGCATTTACCTGTTCTACAGAATAAACTACACTCATTGCACCAAGGTAAATAGTTTTGTAAATGACCTCTAAAAATATATTGAAGGCTTTTTCATCACTTATTAATAGCTACTAATGTCAGAAACTAATGAAGAAAAGACTGAACGTGGTAGAGAGCAACAGCATTTAACACAAACTGTAGTGTTAAAGAGCGATTTTAAACCACTGGATTTAATACATGCTGTTCTCGACGATATCATGTCATTGAAGAAGACTCCACTTTAGTCACACCAGGTGAAATCCTTCAGAGGATACAGGCTGATCTAAACATCCCTGATGTGAGTTACTCAGGCTTGAAAAAGCCATGTGAGAGTGCTGCAGTACTGTTTGGCCTAGGCGGGCAGTTCTCATACACCTGTTCTGACATTATTCCCCGATATACATAAATTAGCAATCCTACTTTGCCAGGAGAGCGTGCTCCCCACCCTGGAAGCCAGATTCATTGTTTATAAGGACAGGGTTATCAGCACCTTTAGGGCTAGAAGCTGTGCCATCCCAATTAAAACTGTGACACAGCACTAGCTTGTCTAACATAGTTAGGAGTACAGAAGTGTGACTCGAATGGGCACACTGACTAAGAAAGAACAAGCAGCTTAAAAAGAAAAGGAGAAATTAATAGTCTTGGACTATGCCTTAAGATGCTTTTCACTTTCTAAAATGAAAGGGGAAGCCAACCACTGAGTCCCTGTAGACAGGTGTGAGTCCACTGCTGCGATAAGGAGCAATGCAGGGTCCGCAGGCAGGTGCAAAGGAGAGACCTTTCCTGCGAGAATGCGGCCTTTGGAAGCAGTTGGCCGGTTATTGGTTTACAGAGCTTTAAAGCGCAACAAGCGTCATTCGGCCAACCCCCACGCACCACGATGTGGACATGCAATGCTCAACAGCATCTTTTTCTACGCCTAATTCAACTGTGTCTCTTCCCCATGGTTCTTTTCTACTTAGCCAAAGTAACAGGCCTGAGCCTTGTTTATAAGGACAGGGTTATCAGCACCTTTAGGGCTAGAAGCTGTGCCATCCCAATTAAAACTGTGACACAGCACTAGCTTGTCTAACATAGTTAGGAGTACAGAAGTGTGACTCGAATGGGCACACTGACTAAGAAAGAACAAGCAGCTTAAAAAGAAAAGGAGAAATTAATAGTCTTGGACTATGCCTTAAGATGCTTTTCACTTTCTAAAATGAAAGGGGAAGCCAACCACTGAGTCCCTGTAGACAGGTGTGAGTCCACTGCTGCGATAAGGAGCAATGCAGGGTCCGCAGGCAGGTGCAAAGGAGAGACCTTTCCTGCGAGAATGCGGCCTTTGGAAGCAGTTGGCCGGTTATTGGTTTACAGAGCTTTAAAGCGCAACAAGCGTCATTCGGCCAACCCCCACGCACCACGATGTGGACATGCAATGCTCAACAGCATCTTTTTCTACGCCTAATTCAACTGTGTCTCTTCCCCATGGTTCTTTTCTACTTAGCCAAAGTAACAGGCCTGAGCCATGATTTTACAAAGGCAACAAGGCCTTCATTTTTATAAGGTTTTACCTATGTGCAACCAGTCCACCTCAGAAAAGCAGCGGGTTTCCTCAGGCAGTAGGGCTGTACTACTATAAAGTTTTATTAGCTAACCTCTTAAAGGCTGTGCTTCAAATCCTGCAGGAAGCCTATTGCCAGCAGTACACCTAACAGGCCAGTATTTTGGCTGGCATCTAGCTGTCAGCACCAATTTAGAGATAAACCAAACGAGGTGCTATGATGGCATTGCATTGCTTGTCTGATTTCCAAATAACCAGTTCAACAGCAAGCCATGTCTTCCATCAGGCTAGTGGGGCTTTCTCTGCCCCATCCAGTCCTTTCTCACTAGAGTGGGGTAGAGGTGAGGGATCTTTGCCCAAAAGGAGCCTGCTCCAGTGCTGAAAGCTGGCAGGCAGTGTGCCTTACACCCAGGGCAAGAAGCAATCTGTCCCTGACTACCTGGAGGGTAATTTCCCCTAGTTCAGCTAAAAGGCACTCGTAAGTAAAATATTTTACCAATACCAGTTTTGAAACTGATTACCTAATATAAATCAGTTTTCATATCTCAGTAATAAACTAAACCATCTTTAGGAGAAACATAGCAGCCTGCATTTTTTCCTGTAGTTGTGTATCTTTAATCATGAGATAAGCTTTTAATTTCCTAATTCTGAATTCTGTAGTGTTAGCTTTCAAATATAATATGGGATTAACACATATTGGTAGACAGTCTGGATATACATTTCCTCACATTTAGGCTCTGCTTGAATTGCCATTTCAGTGATGTTTCTCCCTGCAAAAGTGAGGGAAAAGGACAAGACTTGCAAAAAGGTGCACTGAATTCCATTTGACACTAACTTACTAAACCCTGCTTCCATGAAAACTGAGACAGAAGCCACATCAATGATGTAAATAGTACTACAATTGTCTATTGCCAAGTATAGATAAGTACCCTCAGGATCACCAGAAGAGGCTACAAATGTACATCTCATTTTCTGTCATGAATCTGTAGATGAAATACTCAAATAATAATAATATGAGTCCTATTCCAACTTCTTTAGTATTTAAATAGCATAAACTATGATTTTCTTTCTGTTTCTTGGAGCCCTGAGTGCTGAGGAGGGGCTCTTTAGTCTGCTGCTTGAAAATCTGTGTAATTCAGCCAGTTCACAGCTGAGCTTTCTTCACTGCTTTTTGTTACTGGAAGCCTGAATTGGTGTTAAGTTATAAATATTTTGTATATGTAAATATTTCAAAGTGAGAACATAAGTATACATAAACATACATTTTCTCAGCAACTCCCACAAGTGTCACTTTTCATCTATATTGCTCAGACTGTAGTCACAGCATACAAACAGACCTCAAGAAAGAAAAATCAACTGGAAAGGGTGCATAAATCAGTAGTAGTTTACATGCAACCAAGTACTAAGTGCAAGCTTTATACTTTTGCATTTTTTGTTGTTTCCTACAGATTTGTGATATTGTAGCAATCACTGAATAAAACCTCTGATAACGAAATTAAGTGGTTTCTTTCTAGCATTTAAGTATTTTGTGAGCTCAGTGTGTGCTTCTTTGTGAATCCTACAGGGAATGTGTTGTAGTTTCCTCTGCTGTTGGAGCAGCATTTCACTGGGCCCAGACCCACCACAGGTTTCAGGGACTTCATTAAAAACATGGACACAAGCACAAGCTGTAGCTTTATGTAGAGCCTTACATCTGTGAGCTGTTATAATTAGAAGTGTAACCATTACATTCTTTTAAAATGCAGGTTGTTCTCCAGCCTAAGCATCATCACAGAACTAACTCACCCAGCCAACATGAGATTCATGCAGTTCAGAGCCAAAGACTGCTATTCTCTTGCTCTATCCAAATTGGAAAAGGTAAGGAAAATTGCCTCCCCTCACCCCCAACTTAAATGTTACAATTTTATTAATTTTTCTGATTTTGTAGCAATGATTTCAAAACAAGTGAAAACTTGAACTGGAAACAGTGAAATGGAAACAGTGAAATGATTTATGGTTGTAGAGCTACTGTAAAAGAAAATGTTTTTTCAAAATTCTACCTTCATTTAAGAATAAATTTTGATTTGATTTCATCACTTTACAATATAATATTAATCAAGCAACTCTCTGGTGGAATTTGCTCAAGGAAAATTAAATATTTTTGGATAATTGAATATTTAGAGCTAATGTAATTGTCCAAGAGGCTGACACAGGCAATTAATGTGGAACATCTTTTAACTGACTAAATGCTTAAAACATACAGATTTTATTATAACATTGTTTTTAATTCCACTTCACTTTAATATATCATCACTATAATGATGTCTTCTGTACACACTTCTGTGTATCTGGGAGAAATATTGGCATTACTGTGATGATTTGAGAACAGCAATTATTCTCTGTCAGAGTGATGATAAGGACAGCTTAACTGTTAGATAAAACTTCGATATTCTATACATTAAGGTGCACATTTGGCATTTTCAAACTGTGAAACTGTTTGGCTGTATGGAGATAAAATTTAATTTGCTTGTTCAAAATACTGTTACTTAAACAGGTGGAACACAGGAAGTAATATTGTGCATCATTTTAACTCCATGAACTCAAGGCCAATCCTCTTTCTCACAGATCTTCACTGGTGATCTGACCTAGCCACCTCTGCACTCCCCAGATCTTACAATATTAGTATTACCTTCATGATCTTTCAGGCCATTTTCTGAGTTTGTGAGAGACAAATAATATCACTGTGACAGTCTTCAAGGGCAGAAATCCTTCACTACAGTCTTGTCTTTCTCCCCTATCGATCTATCAATCAGTATGATTGCTGGGTTTTCTCATGTAGCCTCCCAATCTGTGCACCTCAGATATCTTACATATCTTGGTGCATTTGAATTAATGCCAAAATCATTACAATTATCAGAGATTTAACATATAATTTCCATTTCCTAGCTGTACCGTAAATTTCCTAGATTTTGGGGATTTCAGAGAGTTCCCTATTTACTGTATAATATTCACCTAGCTAATTTCAATATATACTTAATGGAAAAGAGCCTCTTTATAGAAACTTACCTTCCCAGTCCAGTTTCTTAAAGAGGAATTGAATGCTGCAAAAATTCAGCCTGTGTGGATGAGACAGGATAAGGATGAGAAGTAAATCTTTTACTCGGTTGAATGTCACACGTACATGTTGACCACAAGATGTAAATATTTGGGTGGCCTTTAGGCAGTGAAACCAGGGTTTTTTATCTCAGTTCTTTCTTGCTTTTCATCACCTTAATTTTTCAAGCAAATGTTCTGGAAATACTTAAAAATATTTTAGCTTCTTGGCTATCTTTATTAATTTATTGTGCAAAAGTTGTCAAGATAGGTTGGAAGCTGAACATTTAATGAACTTCCTATCCAAACTATGCTCTGCTGAAAGAGGTAGATAAATTATCTTAAAGAAAGACCATTTTCTTCACTGCTGTTGCAGTTGCCTGCTGTTGATATTTCGCAGTCACTTCATCTTAACATTTACAGGGAGAACTTCACAGGTGGTGCTGTAGTTCATTTGATGTTTCAGAACTCCCTCATGCAAAATGAAAGGCAATTAAAAACTCCAGTAAAAATTACCTAAAGCAGTCAAACATAGAGTTGCTTGTTATTTCTGCATTAAGCACCTCATTTTCAGAAAGACTGAGAATGTCAGGCAAGTTGCCTTGAGGTAGCAGTCAAACACTCTTGCAAAATTGGCTTTTCAACCTAATGGGCTGCAGAAGACAGATACACAAATCAGATGACCATCTGCTGTTGCAGCTGCAACTTTTCTCATTTTAAAAATAAATAAATCTGACAGTAAACTCAGCCCTGACAGAGGAGAGAGCAGTGGCCTTTATACAACAGAGAAAAGGAATACCAAAACACCCACACTCTAAACTTAAAATCTATGTTCTCCATTTGTCTTGTGTGAGAAAAAAAATTAGGTGACCACTCCCTCTTTCCTGAAAGAAAGGGTTTGTAATGTTTTGGATAAGGTTTACACTTTAGTTTGCTGTGGTTTTTTTTCAAGTAAATATTGCAGGTGCTAACGATAAAAGTTCTAAAGCTCTAAGTGATCATTTTGAAATAAGTACAAGTTCCTGTATCTTTTAATGAAACCAATCCTGTGATTTTGTATCTTCCACAGGGATAAGCACACAGATGTTAGGTGAGCATAAATCTATCTGGGATGGCCCAGTATGCGATGGCAGTATTGCAGTGATCTACACACAGGCAGGCTGCTTTTTTAACCTTCAGGAGGAAGCCTCCTATTTCCTGTCTCCATTTTCTTTTCTTTAATATCATTCAGTTATTAAGCAGATTTGAATTAACGTTAAGCAATAAAAACCAATAATGACATATGAGTTATAAAAAGAGATTGGTACCTCTTATTATTGGTGTCTTATTTTACATAGAACAAAATACTTGTAGGAAGAAACTATGTTTGGGATTTTACACTTTTGAATTTTTTCAAGATAATATCTATTTCATGTTTTTGTTACAATCCTTCCAAAACCCGCATTAAAAGTTTTTCCTATTTTTTAATTCCTTAACAGAAAGAGCGGGAGAAGGGATCTAACCTGGCATTTATGTTTCGACTGCCCTTTGCTGCTGGCAGAGTTTTCAGCATCAGCATGTTGGACACATTGCTTTATCAGGTACTATGAACAGACTTAACACCAATATTACCACCCATTTTATTGTGCTTAATCGCTAGATGACCCTATTTACCAACATAGGATCCAGTAAAGTGCATCTGTACTGGGAACAACCAATGGCAAATGATCATGGAGCATGCTCCATGTGATGGTATTAGTTCAGTTGTCAATCCCAGAATCGCTCTGTAATTGCACAAAATCTGATGTTACATATTATTGTTTGTTGTACCTCTCCACAGTCAAATAGCTTCAATAAGGCCTATATAAATTACAGATTATACAGATTAATAAAGCTTGTACTCTGCAATAAAAAAGGGAGTGCCCATTGCCACAGCATCATGTTCCAAACAGAAAGGAACAGAATTACTTTAATGTGTAATTTGTCTCCTACATTTGTTCATAAAGGCCTCAATTACTTGAAAGTGTCCTGTCCTCTTACTTGTGTTGACTAGACCTTGAGAGGCCCAGTCATTACATTGTAAAGTAAGCCATTCCTGCCCTTGCAAGGAAATACATTCAGTGGTTACAAAGAGACAGTGGGGAAGAAAAGGCAGCAATTCAACCTTGTTGCTCAGAATCTAGGAAGTAGTGATGACAGTCAGTGAGAATAAGGGAAAGGCACAGCCTCAGAGAGTTAAAGAAAAAATATCAGAAAATACAGAGTCGGGGCAAATGGAGGCAGTAGTTGCTAGTTTCAGGGTGGAAAATTGGCCAGTATTGCTCACTCTTCAGCAGTGCCCACATTTCTGCACGCTCTGACACACCAGGATGCCCAAGCAGCAGCCCCCAGTGCTACCCTTCACGGAACAAGGCACACAGCATAAGCAAGAACACCACCATGGCCCACATCATCTGCTCACCTGAGCAGCCTCCTGCTTTGCCTGTACCTAGGGAGAGCCTGTGGATGCTTCTGTATTCAGGTGGAAAACATCCTTGTGGGGAAATTAATTTACTTGGTAATTTGGTGCATGAAAGGTGTTCTTTCATCACAATTTTACTTCCAAATAAATTCCCTGAAGGCAAATCCAACATAAACAGAAAAATTCCTGGAGCTAAATTTTTCTCAAGTCATTAATATCTAAACCAGTCATGTATATGGACATATATATTTTAAGGTTCTAGAAATAAATATATTTGCGTATAAAACATCTTCATAATAATGCCTCAGAATATCGACATCACATACAATAAAATTTAAAAAATAAAAATACCCTAATATATATAGAATCAGATCTGTCAGTCATCAACAGCTCCCGCCAGCACATAAGTAACTTCAATATTTTATATTTGCTCCTAGACATGAACAGTCATGCTATGACTTGACAGAGTAACACCATTCACCGGGAAGTGTTTAGAACAAAAAGCCTCACATGCTCATTCTCACTTAAATTCCACCTGTCCTTCCTTTGAACTCCTACTGCTCATAGGTGAACTGTCATTTTTCTAGAATTATCTTTCTTATTCCAAGTTAGAAATTCTATGACAGCAACTCTTTGTTCTTTTTCATGGTCCTATTTTCTGTCTTTTTCTTCTGCAAGAAATAGAGCAAATGACATGGGGAACATCAGGGTTCAGCTGGTGCTTCCCATTACAGGTCAAAAAAAACCCCTTTGAATTATCTTTAGGAGAGTGACTGAAAAATGAAAACTTGGTCTTGCAAATCCTGGTGAATACCCTTGTTAATCTAATGAAAATTCCATGGCAGAAATGATGCAGCCAAGATAACAAATAATTTTAAATTGCAAACAAATTTTCTTTGAGATGCTCCTTGACGTTTAGCGCCCCCCCCCCCCCCCCCCCGGGGCGACAGC
>NW_008237239.1:3471216-3536745 GCF_000691975.1 Corvus brachyrhynchos | reverse complement strand
AGTCCCCCTTCCCGTTCGCGCCCCCCCCCCCCCCAGCTGGGAGACTACCAGTTCAGAAATGAAAGTAGTTGAATCACTATGCATCAAATGAAATCCATCTAGCATCTGAATTTGAACAAATACAGATTCTACAACTCTAAAGGATTTCTGTAATACCTCTGTGAGGTATTTCTTTGTGAAAACCTTTGTTAGCCATGCATTGGCATGAAGCCAACAGAGCTACATGTGTGCTGCATTCCAAGGACTGCAATGCTGCCCTGCTGCACCTGAGTACAGCTGGCAATGAACAGCTCAGCCATAGCTGGAAGAGCACCCACATGGCCCTCTCATTCCAACCCAGGAGGAGAAATATTTGTGATTTTAGCTGATCTAATGTCTGTTCCTGGCCTTAGTCTGCACTTACAAACTAAACTTAATTTCTACCTTTTAACCAATAGCAATACACTTCTGTCAGCAGAGGAACAAGGCATATCAACCCTTAAAAACACTTCAGATTACTCATGTGAATTAAAATAATAGCAGTTTCACCTCAGAGGTACCCACTGAGGACTGCAGACCCATCTAACAGATGCCAGCATTTCTTTTGCACAGAAGAGTTCATTATAATTTCACACCTCGTAGGGCTAACACCTCGCTTCCACTGACACATTCATCTTTGTTTTTATTGTGCCTTATTATGCCTTAGTCTCCTGAATCATGTATGTACATTGCATGCACATGCAGAGCCAATTAAAAAAACCTTATTTTATGTAAGTAAATTCAGCAAAAAGAAAGGGATATGTATTTCTACAGTGATTAAGACACTTAAAGAGATGGATCGTAAACACAGATGTGCAATTTCTTTGAAATTCTCACATGGTGCTAATGGTTGCCTACTCATCTATTCATTAAAGCATTTTTCTTTCTTTTCTGTCTCTCCTGTTAAAAAATCTTGCAGTCATTTGTGAAAGATTATATGATTTCTATCACAAGACTTCTGCTGGGACTTGACACCACACCAGGATCTGGGTTTCTTTGTTCTGTAAGTTATTAAAAATAAATAAATAAATTAGTACAGAGTACCAGAGAAGATTCTGTACTGTCTGCAAAATACTTTAACTTTCTTTGTATGGCATTTCCTTTTGTGAAAGTCCAAGAAAGGCCATCTGTTTCCTTTTTCATCAGGGAGAAGATGAGGAAATTAAACAGAAAACATACCCATTTTTAGTTCCATAGCAAAAAACATCTCCCCAAGAAAACACAATGCATTCTATTAAGCAGAAAATTGGAAAGTCAGGAAGACACAGGAATAGTGCATTTTATATGAAATAGTATGAATGGCAGTTCAGCAGCCAATTTAAAAATTAAATATATAAAATATATTTAATTAATATAAATATAAAATTAAATGCATAGAAACCAGGAAGCCTGGCCAGGACTGTCTCCCAGTCCCCATTCGTGTGGGCAATAAAGTGCACAAGCAGTTTTTATGTAAAGGTCAGATGTATGAAATCACTAGGTGCTGTCGTTAAAAAGTCATCTTGTTATTATATATGTCAATATTCCTTGATGCAATTTAAATGTGTATATAGATACACATATAAAAAAATTAAACAACTGAAGTCATTTCTATTAAATAAACCTCACCTTTCTGTTTTCTCCCACACCCATCATACTCTGGGTAGTAAACAGATGAATACAAGTTGAGTGATTTACAGGTTGCTTTGTGAAGATCTATAAAGAATGGCAAGAAGTTATCAACGATGGTTTAAGAAAGTTGTTTCAATAAAAATTACATATTTCTTGGTCAACCATTAAGCTTCATTACAGTGAATGTAATAACACTTGAAAGTACAACTGAATCTCTAAAAAGGAACTCATATATCTCGAAATAAAGCTAGTAATGAAATAAGTGAGCTTCATTTAAGACTTTATGCCACTTATGCTTAGTGTATCACTTCCTCCCCAGTCCCCTGTCCCCACATATTCAGCCTGCAGTCTGGTGGACAAAATTCAAATTACTCATGCACTGCAGTCTGTCCACACCAGTTTCTTACTGCTGACAATATTTAGTCTATTCATTTATATTTTAGCCAAATATAAACACAAGGTGAAGGCTGCCTTGTAAGTTTTAAGTAATCTTAAACCAAGACCAGAAGTTCATAATGCTAAACTGCTTCCACTACAATGTCTTCTAAACAGGGAGAAAAGAAAAGAAACAGTCTGACAAATTCAACAGAAGTTACAGATTTTTTGTAGAGCAAAGGTGCAATACTACAATAGGATGATTACCAGCTACTGTTTAGTTTTGTTTTTTTTTATGAGTAGCATAGTGAACAAGTGATAAGCCCTCAAGAATTAAAAGTCCTCCTTCCTATTTTTGTCTGTTCAGATGAAGATCACAGAAGAGGATCTGTGGATTAGGACATATGCCAGACTGTATCAGAAGCTTTGTTCCTCTACAGGAGACATTCCAATTGGAGTCTACAGGACAGAGTCCCAAAAGCTCACAACATCTGAGGTGGGTCAGTTCACTGTGCTTTTCTGTGGGTTTGACTCAGAGTGCAGAGGCCTCTGCTGATATGTGGATAGTCACACTAACCCGGGCTGAGCCCCAGGCTCCAGGGGAGCGCAGAGCCAGTGGACACCTGGGCTTTGATTCCTGGGCTCACCTGCAGGGAATGGATGGATGGGAAACAGCTGGGCACGGGCAGGACAGGCTGGGGAGTGAGCTCTGCTCTGACCTCACCTGTGTTCACTAACCTGTTTGCTCTGTAACAAACTTTATAACCAGGGCCTCTTGTGTCAACAACACCAGCACTGTGGTTCAAAACAGGTAGCGTTTCGCTGCTCATGTGACCTTTAAGTTCATTCTCTTGTTGCTCATTTCTAGTTAGTGTTATTCAAAGTATTGTGGGATTTAAGTTTAGCTGCCAAACAGCAGTAATATTTTTTATATGTATTTCTGTGTTTGCCACAGAAATGTGTACATTTCCTCATCTCTCTGTATAAAAAGAATGGCAAAAATACTTTTCCCTGACTATTTAACATACTTTTTTCATTTGGGCAGTTTTGATTTCTGTCATGTATTATCCATTTGTTTACGTGACCATTACTACTGCCACCTCATTAAACCATGGCTTTAAAATGCAACAGCTCTCTCCTTTCTTCTGAAATACTCAGACATAGTTTACACTAATTTCCAAGATAGGCAATTTATACTTTATTTTCCATATTGCAGAAAAATATTAGAAAAAATCAAGGCATATAATGCTTAACTGCCAAGATTTGCTCTTGAGGAAGTAACAGCAGAAGATAATTTTTTAGAAAAGGGTGACAGAAAGCCATGCAAGATTCTGCCCAGTTCACTGAGAGTATCTCTTTGTGGATCACTGCTATCTCTGCAGGTGGCTTTTACAGCTTAGCCAGTGGACTCTATCACTGCAGTAATGTCTGTTGAACTATAGCAGCCTTAACATAATCCAGCAAAATCATTCCTTGGAGAAGAATGTAGTCAACCTCACTGCTAATATGAAAAAAAAAGTCTGTCACAGCTTTCCACAAAGAGAGAACATAGCAGATTTTAAGAATTCATTAAATAAGGATAAGATATAATTCATGGCAATGCTTTATGCTCACATTCAGGTCTGGCTATTTAACTTCAAGTCCAAAAAAAAGAGAATAGGAGTTCTGCTATTACTTCCTACCAACTTTTGCAGGTAATCTCACAAAGAATTTGAGTTAAATCAGGTAGATGAGTAAAGATGGGAGGTTGGAGAAACCTCCTAGTTAAATTTTCAAATTGTGAGGTACTGGACAAATGTGAAAGAATAGCACTCCTTATTTATGAAGTGAAGAAAAAGCAGTTGTTGGTCTTTTTAAACTGAAGGCTCTGAATGCAGACCCCCAGTGGTATTTTCACACAAATACTTGTACAATTTTTTGTTTAGTGAGTGAGAATTTGTGCAACCTTCCCCTCTAGAGAGGGACAGGGAAATCTCCCTCACCTACCTCTTCCCCAGAATACAAAAGAGCAACAACTGTCTCTGCATCTGTGGCCTTTATGGATAGAGACCTACAAATGCAGAGAGGCTGAAAGCCCCAATCGTTCTGCAATGTGTTTATTTTGAAGTTAAAGGAATTTTTTTACTAATTTCATTAATGAAATATTAGCATGGGTTATCATTTTAGCTTTTCAGTACATTAAGCCAGAAAAATGTCATTGGGTAAGATCTTTAAAATGGAAATAAGAGAAAAGTAATTCACTCTTTTTACTCAGGAACTATGAACATCTAACCATAAATTTGAAGGTTTTTAGAGTTATAAGAGAACCTTCAATATAATTATCAATTTGAGTTTAAACAGACATAAGAAACTAAATTTTTTACTGGACATACCCACCCGGATGCTGTTTCAGGTAATGACATGGGTAACTTGAGTCACGAGGACAAAATATGCCAATATTAATATTTAATATGTACAGTTTATCTTTTGGCACTCCCTTTTTCATTATGCAAATGAGAAGCCCTCAATTCACTGACAGATATTCTTAATTTCTTTAAAAGTAAGCAAGGTTTCAGAGACCCAGTAACTAAACAAGTGGATCTAGCCTGCCTCTCAATGACTCATATCTATGACCCAAACCATTTCTATTACATTCAAAAAATATCAGAAAGAGATATGAAATCTTTTTTCATTACCTATGTGGCTGCTTTTCTGTGGCTCCTGTTTAATGATCCGTTTTTGTTTCTTTAGATTCACTTCTGTTTAAATTGTCTTTTGTTTTCTTTTTCCCCTTCCTTTGTCAGTCACGAGACATGGCTTCACAAGTAAGTATTTGCTTATTGTCTGCCTGTTTCTGGGTGTCCTGGTTGAAGCAAGCGCCACACAGCTGGCGGCTTGCTCATTCCCCCCAAGGTGGGATGGGGAGAAAACTGAGAGGCTGAGAGGGAGAAATCTTGTGGGTTCAGGTAAAGTTAGTTCAGTAGGTTAAGCAAAAACTGTGTGTGTGAAAGCAAAGCAAAGAATTTGCTCACACTTCTGATGGGCAGGCAGTGTTTGGCCATCTCCAGGAGAGCAGGGCTCCATCAGGCACAGCCTCAGGACAAATGCTGTAAATTCTCCCATTCCTTCACCTTCCTGCAGCTGTTCCTGCAGAGCACAGCACCATGGATGAGGGATAGCACTTTGATCAGTTGGGATCAGGTGACCTGGCTGTGTCCCCTCCCAAATTCTCGTGCTCCCCCCAGCCCACTTGCTGCTGGGGTGGGTGAGAAGCAGAAAAGGCCTTAGCTCTGGGTAAGCACCACTCAGCAGTAACGAAAACATCCCCATTAGCAACACTGTTTCCATCACAAATCCAAAACATAGTCCCATGCAGGCTGCTGTGAAGAAATGTAACTCAATCCCAGCCAGAAACTGTACGTTAGGTTAAACTGGGGGAGTAAAATCTTCACAGATAATGGAACTATGCAATGCATCATCCTTGAGTAAATGGATCTTAGCACTGTTCTGGACACAAACATTTTGCTAAAAAATCTGAAAGCTGACAGACTGGGACTTTCAAAGAAGCCTGGTGGAATTCTGATTCCTTTTGGGCCTTCTCCTGTTGAATTCTGAAGATAACAAATCCTCTTTACAGTGAAAAGATCATCTGGTGAAAGCCTTAATCTTTAACACCTTAAATGCTAGTGGAGCAAAATCCCCAAGTTTATCATAAATGAATATGTGGCTGTACTTAGCAATGGTTTAGAGAGCTTTTGGAGCAGAAAAGGATTTCTAGAACCCTGGATGCAAGGTAGCGTTCTTGGTAGGCAGAGCAGTAAAGTTTAGTTAATACAGAACTTGCAGTCAGGTAAAAATAAGGCACTGCTTCAGAATGGAACAGATGAAACCACACATTCAAGCTATTTCACATTTTGCACAGAGCTCCCAGGGAGCAGCAAGGCAAGGAAGCAAAAATCTAAAGTTAATTGATGCTTGGTGTTATCACCACAGACATCCTCATCATCTCAAATATGTACACTGGTGTGTCCGTGACCACATTCCTATTCCTGCCGTGTGTTGACCCACCTAATGTTTAGAGTTTAGGGCATGAAATGTCCTATTAGAACGTCATGCCGGAGTGGGTCACGGATGTCTGGCAGCACAAGTGAGCAACCACACCCTTTAGGACACACAGTGGGATACGTGAGACAGGAGCCTGCCTTTGAAAAAAAACAAAAAACAAACAAAGCAAGGGTTTCAAGACAAATATTCCTTCCCTGTGTGCTACAGGAGTGATACCGTGTCATCAGTCATGTGTCTCACGAACCAGATTTACCTGCTATGGAACAAGGAAATGAAATACAATGAAAACAATCAAACCTCAAAGCATTGATAGTTACAAAAGTATTTTTAAATGAAGTTCAAGACTGGTTAAAACAGAAGGGGACACACAGAAGTACTTTGCACTGGAATTTTATCTTCTGTGTGTTTAACAGCTGCCACTGGCAGACACACTTTTGTGCTGCATTTAAAAAAGAGTTTGGGCTTTGCTTTTACTTTCTCTTTAAAGTTGAATTTTTTCCTCTTGCATACAGTGAAGGGCCATTCTGCACAGCTTTCTCAACAGGCATTATAAAAACTTCATAGTTGCTGAAGTAAATATTCAGCTTTATCACCTTCCTTTACGATTTCAGCTCACCTATGCCAGTGTTTCAAAAGTTCGAGCTAAGGATTTACAGACTCACAGAAACAAAATCTTGTTCTTTTACTTGGCCTCTCCCATTTAATCTCTGGCTCAAAAAGTGACTTACCCTCCTGTAGTGACGATGATTGGGATTGGTCTCTGCCTTTCCACTAATGCTGACAGCAAGTCCAGTTGTTTGTTTTGTCAAGAGCTTAACAAGGAAAACTGCGAATGCAGGCTGGAAGAAAGGAAAAACAAGACCATGCAGTTTGCATCAGATTTGTTCATACCAAAGAGCTCCTTCCTATCCATAAATAGCACCTTATCCTATGGAATGTACTCTGCCTACCTTAGTCCTTGCTGTAAAATGCACACAACCCCAAAATGACAGTCTAACAAACAACAAAATCAAATTGCATTCCTGTTCAAAGGGATCCAGGTTCTCTCTTCTGCCCTAACATCAGTGGAGTCAGTAACAAAACTTCAAAAAATCATGTAGTTAAAAAAAAAAAAAAAAGAAAAAAGAAGAAATCCCTTTTCTATTGCAGGCTAAGCTGAAGAGCCTCAATAAACTAGCTCATCTTTACACAAGGCTTATTACAAGATCCTAGTCTAGAATATTAAAAATGTGATTTTACTTGAAGTGCTACAACGTGAACATCTGTGAGGTTCTTTTTAATTATGGGGTTTGATTGTTTTGCTGTTTGATTGGATTTGTTTGTTGCTTTATTCTTTTACACAGATAAAAGGTAGTTTGTACAAAAGTGAAAAATATAAGTATATTTCACACTGTACCCAGTTTACTCATATCAAATACTACTTTATGGACTCCAGAAACCTCAGATTTTGTGGTGAGCCTCTTACAGATAGGTTGTATTCAGCACTGATGAGGTCAACAGAATCTTGCTTTCAGATTTCTTCTTAGCAGGAAAAGGCCATTCAGTAGCTCCTTGGTTAAATTTGCTTTATTTGCTGATCAGAAGCATATTCTGTTTGAGGGGATTCACACGAACTCAGCCTGTTCATTTGCATCATCTTTGTTTTATACTTCATGTATTTATTTTAAACACTTACCACATTGACATCAGTGACTAGTAACTTGGTAATGTGTATGTACTGACACCAGCAAGGACTTTGCTATTCCAACATCAATAAAAGACATTCAAATAGCACAAGAGTAACTCAAGATTGTAAGGAAGTGGGTTTGAAACTAGAAGCTAAAACTGCTCGTTAAATCTAAGATTGAAACAATTTTGAAGCTATCTTTTGAAATGCTTCCTCTTATGTTCCCTAGGGACTTTTGTATGTTAAAAATGCACCTGTAGCCCATCCACCTTTGTTATTTCAGTACTTGTACGTGCACAAACTATTGGTCTTATTTGGGTGGCATAAAGAAAACACAGCCACAGAGGGACAGATTTTGGCTCTTAATTATGGAGGGGTTTTGTCACTGTATGAGTGAAATAGCACCATCACTATTCTTTAAGGTAGGAATCAATTAACTCTTTCACAAGAGGTGCCCTGAATCACACTGAGGGTTACTGCATCCTAATTTCACATGTGCTGGAAGGTCAAGAATGCCTGGGAATCTGAGACACAGTTAACAGGCACGTTTCTACCTGTGGCCTTAAGAGTACTGAAAACAGTGCAGCCAAAGTTGAACCATTACTTAACAAATTCACAACACACATCTAAACAGCAGTTAGACAACTTGAATTTCTGAAAATACGCAGACTGAGAAAAAAGTGGAGAACTCATTCCGAACTGATTCCTAGATGCAGGAAGGGCAATATCAGAAGGCTAAAGTTGCTCTTCTCAGAATCACAATGCAGTTGGGCACAAAATAACACTTCACTGCTTTTGTACTTGACAAAAGTATTTATAGTGTAAATGAGCTTCTAACATGAAAAGTCAAAGTCTAGTAAAGGGTGCCCAGTTCAGGAACAATTGCTAAGTACAAAGAGCTGGATCCCCTCGGCTCCACTGCAGCCAAACCCCATGTCCAGCTGCACTGTTGGAAAGAGAAGAGAACATCTTCATCTGCTTTCATCTAATAAAGCCCTTCATCTCTCTTGTCACTTTCCTTTCAAGTCTCAAATCTCCATCAGCGTGGAGGAATGGGAGGACACCAAAGACACCAAAGACCAGTTCAGCTGCCGCGGCAATCACCGGAACTCAACATCCAGTGACCAGTCCGACCACCCGCTGCTGCGGAGGAAGAGCATGCAGTGGGCACGACGCCTGAGCAGGAGGGCCCCCAGGCACTCTGCTAAAACTGCTGAGAAGATCAACCAGCAGAGGATGAACCTCTACAGGAGGTCAGAAAGGCAGGAGCTTGCTGAACTCGTGAAGAACAGAATGAAGCACCTGGGCCTTTCTCCAGCAGGATACGGTACCACTATTACAGTGCTTCAATAGCAACTTTAGCATTGTGCAAGATGAACTTATTTGTAAGACATGATGGAGCCATAAACAAAATATTAAGTTTATGATAATGTTTTTTGTTTTGTTGGTTTAGGACTGGATTGTTTGTTTTTTTTCATTTACCAAGAGCAACTTGGAGTATTTTTAATGCATTCTATTATCATCCATTCCTATGCTGAGATGGAAAGTACAGAAGGCAGCATGTCAGTCACATTTATATTTAGCAGATGATATGTGTATGCTGAATATATAAGCATTGCCCAGTCACTGAAAAGCTGCATCATATTTCCACAAACCTCTTGAAATAAAGATGAAGACAGGGCTGTTGTGAAGTTCACTCATATGTCAAGGCAGGGAGTTTATACGTGAAGGATATTGTCTTTTCCCCACAGTTTTCAAAAATAATGCCAAATTGTCACATTAAAGTCATTTTTAGAAAGCATGTTTCACTAGGTCTTTAGACACCATTTTTATCCATCAAATCATTCTCCAGCAAGGCTGATGTTGGGTTGCTTTTTAGTTTGTAGGATTGTTTTGGGGTTGTTTAAGCTATGGACAAGAGCTCTTTAACACTTCTGAACACATGTACCACAGCTGGCTGGGTTGCCTTTCTCTGGCCTTGGTTCTGTACCATGTTGGGTGGAAACCCCAGGACTGTGGGTTCTAAGTTCCTAGAAACACCAGGAATTTCTAGGTATGTAAATACAGGCTTTTTATTCCACACCCCATCTGGATAATTTCTGTGCCTTCTGTCTTTGATGTTTCTATACAACTCTCTACAGAATGATTCAAGACTAAATATTTTCCAGGGGTTTCACAGGCCACAGTAACATCTAATCAAACACAAAACTGTTTTGTAAATTTAATTCGTGGTTATACTAGTAACAACAAAACTATTTCATTCCTGCTTTTCTTTTCAAATCCTAGTTAAAAGCCAATAGTAAATATTCATTTCATTACTCAAATTTAGGACTATTAGATACCATCTATAGAGCAGCAAAATCTTGATAGTTAAATGCTTTACCTGATTACATTTATCTGAGTTATACATTTTCCTAAAAAGCTAAAGAGGACGTAACACAGAAGCACTGCCTCTCCTTTTGCTTCTCCTCTTCAGTCTGATCAGATTAAAACCAGTCTCCCTGCAGCAGCCCAAGGAGTATGCCAAGAGAAAATGACACAAAGATACTGCAATGGCAGCTACAAAAGTGTAGTTTAAACCTTGAAAAAAAATTATCAGCCTTCATCCCAACACATCATTAGGAGAACAGTTAAAAATGCAAGAAAGACATACCAATTTCCATTTATACAGCCTCCACATTTCAAGCCCTTGGCACAGGTGATAAAAGGAAAGTGCTTCCTAGATAAATAGAAAAAGGGAAAAAAAGGTTTGTGTTGACCAAATCTGGAGATGGATGAGAATGCCATACACCTGCATTTAACCTTGGTCATCATTTCAACTTGATGCCAGCCAAGCACAGGAGTGTCATTTTTAGACAAACCACAAACTTACTAAGCTGCAGGACAGATTGGTAAATCAGCCTGAAACTGGGTTACATTCAAATTACTATGACTGAAAAAAACCAGAAGATTTTTAAAACATTAGAAAACAGGATGTTTCAGAGCTGATAACTCAAAATAATATCAGGTAGTTTCAATTCAAGTACAGTTGGAAACAGATTGGTAAACTTACTTGAAATCACTCTGGCACCAGACACTTTTTTACAGCTCTGTGAACTTTCATCAAATTGATTTGTCAGAAATAATGCCTTTTACAATTCATTTTTAAATGTAATTTATTTGGTACTTTGTTTTTCCTTGTTCTCTAGATGAAATGAATGATCATCAGAACACCCTTTCTTACATCCTGATCAACCCTTCTCCAGACACGAGATTAGAACTGAATGATATAGTGTAAGTTAAAGCACACAGATTAAAAAAACAAAGTCACAAGACATGCAAAAAAATTTAATATGGAGACTTCTATTTAAAGAGACATCTAATTATACTATTTATGTCCATATTTAAAATATACATACAAATATATAATACATATATTTGTAATGTTTTAAACC
This sequence comes from Corvus brachyrhynchos, assembly GCF_000691975.1. Taxonomy (NCBI): domain Eukaryota; kingdom Metazoa; phylum Chordata; class Aves; order Passeriformes; family Corvidae; genus Corvus; species Corvus brachyrhynchos. The sequence continues at coordinate 3,525,597 of NW_008237239.1, read as the reverse complement.
TATCATCTTCCTATTACTCTGTATTTTAAATTGAAAAAAATCTAACCAATGCTACCACAGGAATGAAACTAAGCACCTTCAATGTAAGTCTCTAAGTCTTCCCCAGATCTCTTCAACATTACAGCTCTATACACTTACCCTGGCTTGCACCACCTTGTTTTAGTAACAGCTGTGATTTCTTTTTGTAGATACTTGATCCGACCCGATCCACTGACTTACGTTCCAAATGCTGCACCCAGCCGAAAGGACAGCTTCTGCAATACAGTGGGACAGGACACCAGGGAGGAGACACAACTTTGATATGTAACTCACCACACAATTCAGAGACAATTTTATACACATGTTGTTTCCACTAACCATTTTGCAAACTGAGTGGTACATTTTATCAGATTTTGGAAACAAAATGACAGTGGGTAAGTGACCAAATGCAGAAATGTGGTGCCTAGAAACTCAGAGTTCAGGGATTTTCAGGCTTGTGGCCTGTTCAGTATGGTAGTTGAACTTTGTCAGCCTAACAGAATGATGACACCTGTTGTTATTTAACCCATATGAACAAATGTCAGATTCCACCATGTTTTGCTTAGATGCTCCTAAGCGTATTTATGCAGCTGGCAGCATGTCAGTGACTGAGCTTCTGACCTACATCAGGTTATCTGATGCCCATAGAGAGACAATGCCTAATTTGTAGTAGCAAATATGTTAATACCTAAAGCTGCCAACAAGGCTTTGCGTGTCAAAAACTCAGTCTTTGAAATAATTTTCAATCTCAGCCTGTTGTGCATTTGTATTAGTACAGATTAGTTTCAGGCCCATTGTAGCCTCCAGGACCTGAGTTTTTGTTCCTTGGGTTTACACAGATCAGGTTGAATGACACAACCTGGTCACACTGCAGAGGTTGAGATTGAGACCCATCAATGGAAGAGGAGCTCAGCTGCAGGAAAGCCCCTCTCATCTCACACAGGCAGCCCCCCCACACTGGCAGAAAACTGGGAAGTTCCTGTGTGAAGCTGCATACAGTGGTAGCTCAGGTGAAACACAGCCCTTTGAACCTTGGTGAGTTTTTCTATAGAAGCCTGATTAGACTATAAACCCAAAAGTGAGAGCATCCCTCCAGGGAATGATTCCTACAACAAGCCCTCAACATTTTCATGAATATGCCAGAACTGCAGTTGTCCAAAGCATTTCATGCCCAGTCATCCAGATTACCCAAAAGTGATACATTTTCACATGAAATTATGTATCTCATTGAAAATTAAAGTAATTTATAACCCATTCCACAAAATGAATGTAATTCCATATAGTGTGTAAAAGCATTATGGAACTAAAAACTACTTTGGCAGGAACTACACAAGAAAGCATCTGCTTGTGTAGGAAGCAACCACAAATGGTCGAGCTCTCTAGAGAATTAACCATGTCTTTCCATGATCTTCCAAGATCACTATCACAAAGGGGGAAGAACATACTTAAGGTTTTAAACCCCCTACTGTTATAATTATCCACAAAGAACTGGTACAAGAAATTTGGCAGGTAGCCTAATATGGAAAAATTGATTATTCTCTGAACTCCCCTGTACAAGCAGGACTACTAAAAAAAAAAAAAAAAAAAAAAAATCAGTCAAAACTGTTTATATCCTCTTTTATTTTAATTGCTAGAAGTACATTCTGTTTCTGAAATCAAAACCACAACCAAGTTGCCCAGTGAGCAGCTCCTGAATGTGTGCATGTTTATCAGCATTGTAAAGATATTGAAATCACTGTTCGTATCAGGAATGGCAACAAATCTGCTCTTACTTCTTAATGATTCCTCTTAATGATTCCAAGGTTTAACAATTCAGTGTTTCTGCTTAGAGTCCATTATTGTTCAGTGCTTTTCCACACACTAGGCATTCATCAGATTATTCACAGGTAAAGTATTTCAAATGGGCACTGTGGGAAACAAGGAAACAATTGAAGCAGCTGCACAGACTGAAGTCTTCATTTTTTCAAGAAGCAGTATATGGTACAGGATCTTGTCCAAAACCTGCCATAGAAGTTACCCAAAAGAGTTTGCATGTGCAGTGTGAATAACTTTTCTATTTTTAATACCTTCAGGGAGAAGACTCTATTCCAGTTGAATATTTTTTTAAAAAATACAAGCTTCTTAAAAATGTTCACTCCAAAATATTAGGATGATCTGTTTATTCATACTGAAGGCTTTTCTAATGGAGTAGGAGAGAGGATTCCAGAACCATGGCTATCCTTCAGCAGGCAAGCTGGATACTCTGCTTTTAGTGGGAGTCAAGGTTCACAGGAATTACCTGTGTGTGTGAGTGTGTGTATAGTACGCACCACTGATTTAAGGACTCTCTGCCAGAAGGATCCATAGCAAGGGCTTGAGTCCTCATATTTAACAGCCCATAAAGCAGCAGAAACACGCAGTCAGGTGTGTCCATTTCCCCACTTAACTCAGCAGAATTGCTGCTCAGCTAGATTGGAATAGTGGCATCTAATGTGACCTGGTATTTCTCCAGGCTTAATGAATTTCTAATTGCTCATTAGCCCCAGAAGATTTGCTAAAGCAAACACAAAGACAGCTGGAGACACTTGGAGTCCCTAAAATGAATGCAAGGCAATCTTTGTGAACAAAACACTTAGTGCTCTTCAAAATCTGCTGGAAGACAAGCAAGGTCATAAAAACTGACAGCTTCTGATGAAGCAGAAGTTCTAATAACCCATGAATAATATACCACAAAGTTCAGCTATTCAGAATAATACTGTCTTTCATGTTGAAAGCAGAACAGGTTTGCTTCCTCTGGAATATCTTCACAGACAGACTGCATTCTAGTGGGGTTTCAGTTTTTCAAGACCACCCTGAGCACCACTACATTAACCCTGAACGAGACAATATGCACAGTCTCTCAGTGGCCATGGATATGATTCTTTAATGCTCGTCCTACAGGCAATCTTATATTCACACACTTTTTTCTCATCATCGTTATCAGAAATGTAATACAAGCCTAAGTGGACTGGAGACCAGACTGAGGAACAGGAATCTCAAGGCTCAGTGCTGGAGAAGGGATGATGAAGTTCGAGAACAAGCAGGGTCAAATGACTGTTGAACAGAGGAGTTTGAGCTGGCAACAGTTCACTCAGTAGAGAGAGAAATGTTGAGCTGTGAAAAAAAGATTATTTCTATCTGTGCTTAGCTGTATCTGTTTCTCCTTCTGGCTCACTTGTATCAACAATGCAAAGATGCCCATCTTCCCCAACACTGCCTTAGCCCGTCCAAGCAGTTTGGTACCCGGAGTCACAGACCCAGAGAGGGAAGTGCTAGCTGATAATAATTGCTTCATTCTCAAGGGAATGTCCAGCAAAGCCAGGCCTATCTATGAAAATGTGTTACCTAGTCTGCAATAAAAAAGTCACAAGAACTCTTTCAATGGCATGCAGTGTGTTTCCTTAACTGTGTCACTCCAATTCCACAACACACGTGAATTCACATACAAAGGAAAAAACAAAGTTTTTGAGTTTTTAAAACCTGCAGTGGAATGAATTAGTGAAGTTGTAGTATTTAGTCTCAGAAATTAAAAGAGCAGTTATTTCCCAGCATTGATATTTTTTCTGCTCACAAACAACTTTGTCCTACAACTACACTTTATTAACTTCCAAGTATACAAATACATATTACTGAGTATTACACGTCTTTATTTACCAATGCACCAAAAAATAAGCTAAAGAACAAATAAATTTTAGACTTCAGCAGTGGAAGAGAATTGAAATGACATCAAATGCACCAGAAGTAACACACGATTCTATAGCTTCTAGAGGGCTGACAGCAACCACTCTGTAATTTTGGAACATATGGGATTTTGCAGCATTGAATTCCACTTGATATCCAATGGAAACAAGTCACTAAAATCTGGAAATGAATCAATTACAAGCAGTTCTATGCAGGTACATCAAGGTTATAAAAATACTTTTTCAAGGCAGTGCTATAAATGTAGAATTTATAAAACAAAGCAATATGCATTAAATATGGTTACAATTCTTGATATTCTATTAGAAGCAACCCTACCCTCCTTGAAACAGATGTACAATGAATAAATGTCTAAAGAACAGCACTTCAAATGTTCAGCTACTGTTCCTTGTGCTTAGTACAGAATATGCACTGCAAGGATACAGGAAAAGAGTTACTAATTCATATTAAGTTATGAGAGATGACCCAGACTTTGCTTCTTTTCATCTTCTGAAGTTAATTGAAAATATTAATAATAATGTTGTTCTATACTTAATTATTGCCTCCACTGCCAATGCAAGCATGTCAGTAATGGTAATTCAACACAAGTATAAACTCCTGGGAGGCTTAAAAAGGCAAATATTTCTACTTCACGAAGTTAAAAACAAGCATTTGACATTTCTGTGAACTAAATGTTCTGCAAAATCTAGACTTTAAACTGTTACAATTTGCAACTGGCCCATGCCGACCAGGATAGAGACTGGGAGGCAAAGAATGGAGATGAAAGAGTAAATACTACTTCATGTGCCTGAGGTATCTCAGACAAGTTGGGGTACCCGAATGGGTTCTGCACAGGGCTCTGACACCTTTAAAGCACACAGGTACCACACTAGTGATTTGACCAATCACTACCACCCACACTACCAACTACTGACCATAGGAAAACATCTCTAGATCATTTCCTATTTCTTTTATCCTTTCACCAGTATGGGCTGGCTGATGAACTGGTTCATTTTGCTGGCAATTCTATGTCTTTTAATAGTTTTAGCTTTGGTATTTATTCCTGCTAGGAGTTATAAACTCTCACTGCCTTCATAACTGTACAGTGGTGTGGCAGACTCCACAGACTCCAAATAAAAGCAGGGAATTTGTATCTTTATTGCCTTTCATTTGTGCTGCTTGTGCACTCAGCTTCAGGCTATGGTGAAGCCTCCACTACCTTATCTTATACAATCATGGAATCATTAGGGTTGGAAAATGCCTCCAAGATCATTTAGTCCAACCTTTCACCAAGCACCTCCGTCCCAACTAAACCACACCACTGAGTGCCACGTCCAGTCATTTCTTGGACACCTCCAACAATGGTGACTCCACCACTTCCCTGGACAGCCTGTTTAAGTGCTTGACAACTTCCATAAAGAAATTCTTCCTGATGGCTGACCTGAACCTCCCCTGGTGCAGCTTGAGGCCATTTCCTCTCATCCTGCCACTTGTTGCCTGGGAGAGGAAACCAACCGCCTTTCAGGGAATTGTAGAGAATGATACGGTCTCCCCTGAGCCTCCTGTTCTCCAGGCTCCTCATCAGACTTGTGCTCCAGGTCCTTCACCAGCTCAGTGGTCCTTCTCTGGACTCACTGCAGCATCTCAAAGTCTCCCATGGACTGGGGGGCTCAGAACTGGACACAGGATTTGAGGTAAGGCCTCACCGGTGCTGGGCACAAAGGAACAGTCCCTGCCCTGGTTCTGCTGCCACACTACCCCTGATAAAAGCCAGCACCCCCAGGTGCTTTTCTGCTGGGTCCCCATCTTCAGTAATTACTGAATAACCTGGAGTAATTACTGAATAACCTGGAGAACTTTACTGCCATTCCGGTAATAGGGGAATGCATGAGGATTGGGTTTGACTTTTGTGGGTTTCATGCTCACCTTCATGGGTTGTTATTGCACAGTCATGACATGGTGTTCCCCACTCAGGGAAAGGGAATGGACTTCGGAGTTCAGCTCACTACGTTGTTTCAAGTAAGGCAAAGGTGTCAGCTATACAAGATGTCATGGCTACTGTCAAGTAATCCAGCACAGGATACCATGTCTGCTTTCTTCTTCAGTCACACTGGAATGCCACATGAGTACATTTAATGGTTGTTAAGATCCAGTTTTAAGGTTCTTGGAAATGCCTCTGCCCGAATTAGGGTGCAAATGAGACCATATGCCAGTGACAATAGTAAGGGTTTTATTTGATGGTAAATATGAGAGAGAGAGAAAGAAAGACAGAAAGAAAAGACAGAAAAGACAGAAAGAAAGAGAAAGAAAGAAAAGAGAGAAAGAGAGAAAGAAAGAAAAAGAAAGAAAAGAAAGAAAAAGAAAAGAGAGAAAGAGAAAGAGAGAAAGAGAGGGAAAGAGAGAAGGGAGGAAGGGAAGGAAGGGAAAGAAGGAAGGAAGGAAGTAGAAAATAGGTGGGAGGGACAGAAAGAGTGACGGGACAGAATAAGGAAAATATCACCACTCTGTGGATCCCAGCGATCATTGATCCTCTCCAGCTGGTCTCTTGGTGGTGAAGGCCCCCCCAGAGGGCACAGAGTCTGATGGGTGTACATGCTCAGGCTGGGTGGGCATGTCCAGCCACGTCCCCCTGGGGTGGGGTCAGTCTCTCACAGCAGACTCTGGTCTATTGCATCACGTGCAGCCCTGTGGGGCCAAGCCTCTCACTTGGAAGTCCTGTGGGTGTGCCCTGTGGGGTTGGGGGTTCCACAGCTGGGCCAGTTTGTGTAACGGAGGATGGGTGTTCATTGCCTCTCACCAGAGGTTGCACCATGCACCCAAAACCTCGTCCTCCCCCCTCGGCTGGGCTGCGGTCTGTGTAAACCTGGCTTCTGTGAGCTCTGCTCTCCCCACACCCCAAACTCACCTGGGGATAGTTGCAGCTGGTGGCTTCGGCCCTTTCTAGATGCATACCTTTCCCTCAGCCTGAGATGACTGAACAATGAATTTCCCTTTATCTAATCAATAGTTCGACTTTCAGTTCAAAGTCCCACTCTTCAGGGAGGCTTCTTCGGTTGTAGCTTCTTTATAATGAGCAAAACTTCATATCAATGTTTGAGGCATGAACTATTTTCAGTCTCTGACAGTGGTGCATAGGCAAATTACATCTGAGCAGTATAAAATTAGCACACTAACTTATTAGTTTGTAATGTAAGGTAAATGTGTCAGCTATACAAGATGAAAAAATAAATTTCATTGCATCTTCTTTGCTTTTTCTTCAGTAGGGTTGATATGGCCTCTTGCTATATTTTAAAACAGTATAAAAATTAATTGATCCTTCATCCAAAACTAAATAATGTACAAAGCAGTATTTACTCAACAGAGAAAGGCTTCTTTATGAAGGAAAAATCCTTTGAATTCAACCTCATACAAAACCTAGGCACCTGATTCAGGATGTCCCTGGACCTTGAAAGTGATCACTACACAGATGTTCTGTTCTTACTAAGAAAACATCTGCAGCTTTGTCCATTGTCAAAGAAAGTTCCTAGGATGCTCCAGGATGGAGCTTTCTTTTCTAACACGTGTTTTCCTTCTCTTGCAGTGTTTCCCAGTAGATTATGTGCTCATGTGGTGAAATGTGATGAGATGTAATTATTTTATTGTACACACAAGGTGAAAATGGGACCTTGTGTATGTTAAACAATGAATGAGGTGGAGGTACTATTTTTACTCCCTTTGCATTAAGACAAAACCCTACATAAACATCTTCCAAATGTATGAATTTAACTGTTAAAGAAGCGTTGACGATTTTTGCAGCCAGGTCTCCAGAAAAGACGTAGCCAGTTCCTGAACAAAAAGGGTGGTATCTGTTACCTGGGAATTCTTCTTCTGAAATGTACCATTTACTGGCTTTATTCCGAATAGGCCTGTGCCCTGACATTAAACAGCCTGTGAAATAGTTCTGTGTGGAAGGTGGGAGAGGCCTGAGGAGCTTCTCAATCAGGTGCACTGTATTGACAAAAACGTCACTGTCTGTCTTCATAGCAAACCTCGTGCCACTGCAGTAAGAGGCCACCCACCTCATGCCCATCAGAGTTTTAAGAGTTAAGTTGTTGTAGGTGTCCAGGAAGTCCTGCTGGATAATATCATGATATTGCTCGCTTTCTCTCAGCAGTAAATCCTCATTTGCATCCTGGGTCTTGATGCCAAGCAGGAACAGCCGAACGATGTCAACGCCTGGAACCGCAGTTTCATTCCCCCAGGTCTTTCGGATGGCGTTTCTGTGCTGAAGTTCAGCTGCAGTTGTTGATATCAGCAATACCAAGAAAGGTGCTTTATCTTTGCACTTCTCTTCTTCATTAATAATGAACGTAAATGACTGTGTCGAAGTGGATGTGTTTTTGTTCTCGGATTTCTCATTTTCCGGTGGTAGTTCTCCATTTTCTTTCCCTGAGATTTGTTTGAAATTTGGAAATACTTTTTTAAGTAAACTCGCTTCACTTTCCATGTGACGATCATCACTTTTAGCAAGGCGAGCAGAATTATAAGAATAGGAAATCAAATATATTGCTGTAAAAAAGATGGCAAAAACCAGGAAAAGATTTCTCTTGGTGCATTGCATAGGACAGAAGAATCCACTACAGTAGCTCATGTTGGCAGCCCTGAAAGGATGCACAAAAAGCACAGATATTTTGTCAGAAGAGCAGCTAATTTGTCATTGTTTTCCTCTGTGACACAGCAATATAAAAGCCACCTTCAGGATTCTGGTCCTTCAGGATTCCTTTCATTTTGTTATTGTTAAAAATATCTTATTATTTGATTTTAGAATGAATTGAAAAAAATGTTCATCAAAGACCAAAAGAAAAAAAACCCTAAAATTTCGTTATTTAGTTTTCAGGCTTTTCTTCCTAAGAGAAATACAGTATGCTAAAAATAGTAAGAAATAAATGAAACTAAATAAATACACTATTAAATGTAATAATTTCATCAGATAGAACAGAAATTATTCAAATCTGTATTTAAATATTGAAATATATGTCAAATATAAAGACAGCTTAACTTCCTGTAGGCTTTACAAAAAGTTATCACATAACTGAATCATCCAAAGTTAATGAAATATTATGATTGATTATGGATTCACAGTGTTGGAGGCTATCATGATAAATCAAAAATTTGATACATGGCTGAAAGTGATTGTCTAGGCTCTATAAAACATTCATGCAGATAGACTTTGAGATCAACTGCCCCCTGCCAGCAACAAACTCTGCAAAGAATGCTTGAAACAAGTGGCTTGGGCTAGATCCATACATTTTAAATGGCTTCAGCTGAAGGATCCCATCCTCCCAGACTGCAAGGACACGTAAAGTATTTGCACTGGAACTCTGCAAATACTGTCACTTTGGGTAGTTCTTTGGGATTCCCATAATAGCCAGTTTCAAATTCTGGCTTCTTTCAATGAAACGATATAGAAATTTACCTAAGTCTTGGAGATGCTCCACAGTTTGCAGGGAGAAGGAGATAATCACATGTATCCCTCACACCATGAACCGGTAAATTCCTGGAGGGAAGTGCAAGTTAAATGTGTTAAAGTGCTTTTCTGGTCTCTGAAGGGTTCTCTACATGTATTTGAAAGGGAGCTGCAGAAGTACAGTAAATCAGATTTTTTCAGATTTTTTCGTGCCAAAACACTACGTAACAGATGCAATGTGTGTAGCTCCCAATCAAACAGCAAAATTAAATACTTATCATCTTTGAAAGTGCAGGTTCATCCCCGCCATACAGCCATGGTATTTTTTGATGGATTCTTTAGTAGTTTCTTGCTGCTCCACAAAGAAATGACAGATTTAGAAGGACTGAAATGATCAGGAATCCTACCCTCTGTTCCTATGGAGAATCTGAGGACAAGCTCACAGGTCCTTGAATTTCTGTTCTAAGTCTTTTCCAGAGGAATTATGTATTAACACAAAGGAAAATGCAGCAGGACCTTCACTCTTCTGTTTGATAAGGTAAAAATACTCTGTTGCTTGTAGCAATGAAGCCTGTAAAATGAGACTGGATTTAATAATTTTAGAATAGGCAACAGAAATGCAAAGTAAGAAATTCATTTATGCTCAACTATATTAATCTGGATAAAATAGATATCGTATAATCTGAATATAAATGTGTGGTGGATAACCCTTGGCCAGCATCCAAACATTCACCCCACATGCTCACCCCACTTTCCCTCTCCTCAGGAGGACAAGGGGAGAAAATAGGATGAAAGAGTCCATGGGTCAAGATAAAGGACAGGAAGATCACTTACTGGATACCATCTAGGACAGAAAAACCTGGCCAAGATGAATTTAAACGTATTGCTATTTGGGTAGTGAGAAACAGAGACGAAAATATAAAACAGTACATTTTCCCCATTTTTGCTGGGCTCAACTCAACTTCTTTTCTTGCCTCTTCAGCAGCAGAAGTGGGTTGGGGATTAAGGTCCTTCCCTCATCCTCAAGTTCAAACAAATCTGCTCCAGTGAGAGCGCTCTAAGGGCCACAGTATCTTCAGGGAATGTCCTGCTGCTGTAGGTTGAGAGGAAAAGGGCATAAGGGTATTCTGTGATAAACTGGTCAATGGTTTGATGCAGCTCACATCTATCACACACCTATAAAACATTAAGAACGCAGCAAGTAATAGCTTAGCTCTAGCAATCTTCCATCTTACTTTTTTGGCTCTTTAGAAACTGTATATTTTGGCATCATACATTATTAAACATCCAGGATCCAAAAAACAAAGTAATGTAGAAAAGAGCGTGGGCAGTACGACATCAGAAGTCAAGAAGCATTTCTGTACCCATTACTTGCTTTACTGTTATTTGAAATATAAGAACTTCGGCACATGAAAATAAAAGAGCAGAGGGTAATTTTCAAAGTTCTAAATGCATTCAATATTCTAAATTTTCTGGATTAAACTAAAAATATTTTGTCAAAGTCTTTGACTTCTGTTTGTTTTGACAGCACAATTCCATTAGGTGAAATCCTGGTGCCACTGTGGAAAGAACAGAAACTTCTAAGAAGACTTTTCTAAGAGGCAGCTAGAAGACTTATTGTTTCAGCTTTGATTGAGTTATTACAAGATTAGTAGAAAATTCATGCTGCTAAAAAGCAAATGGTACCTATGTCTTCAAAAATAATTACAGTTTATCTTGCTTATGACTTTTTAAAATGCCAAGAAGCTCTCAAAATACAATACTCCTTTTCTATTATAATTTTTCACAGAAAAAAGAAAAATACTTTAGAAATAAATGCTTACCCACAATAATTACCCATACCATTAAACCAAAACAATTATAATTATGGAAATTATTTTTCTAAAGCCAACTGTGTAGCAAAATGCAGTGTGTATTAGGTTGCCTTGGGATACACTGATTATTCAGATGCACACGCATTTAACTACATTCAGATTTTAAAATTGCTTCATATGTGCTAAAAACCCCCCATAATTAGGCCTTATTAAAATAATAAAAAGGAAGAAGACGACTGAAAAGGAGTAGAGAAAAACAGGAAAGGAATTAGAAAAAAAGGAAAATTCATATGGTACTGTTTCTTTACATTCCTGTTTATGTTATCTTTTCCTTATTTATTGAAAAAAGACAGATTTGACAGCTTATGAGTGAAAATCTATCTCACTGCATTCTAATTCTATCCTATCTCATCACAGATTTTGGAAGGATTTAAAAATAAAACCCAACTCCTCACATTGTAGTGATGGCTTTTCTTGGTCTTAAAATCAAGAGTCAAACACGGTTAGAAAGGGGAAAAAGGGATTTTACCTTAGTATTTATTTTAAGGATCTTTAGGTGCACTACGTCTAGGTCGAATGTACCAAAATGCACACCCTAATGCACACTCCCAAAAGATCTGGTATATATTATAGGTTTTATTAATTAGCATACCTATCAAAGATTCTTCAATGAGAGGCTTGAATGAGCCCCTCTCCCCAAGGAGCCTTCCCCTGGATGGTTCTATCTTAGTTTACAGAATGTGTTCTGGAGAGGACTTTGGGGTCTGGGACACGCTATCTTCTACTTACGAAGCTTCTAAAATGTTTAGTCTCTTAACAAACATGTCGAAGAACGTAGGCAAAAAGCACTAGGAATACAGAAGTTGTAAAAAGGTATAACAGGAGTATAAAAGAAAAGGCAAAAATTTTCATGGCATCATTTCTCACTTTTTAGAGGCTAACAAAACTCTACCTTGTCTAGTCTCTACTCTACGTTACCCGCAGAACCAGTTTACACAACCAGCTGCTCCACAGGTTATTACACAAATAACAACTACAGTTACAGCTATTATAAATGTTTCTTTTACCCAGGCCCAGTTTGGTAACCATGAGGTGAGGGTATCAAAAATATGATCAAATTTTAAGGTGTTATTTTTAGAAGCTACTTCATGTAGAATTTGAGTTCACTTCCAAATTTTATCTAAATCTTAATTATCCCACTTTGGTCCACATAAGAACTTCGGACACATTTTAGATCACAGTCTTATGCAAATCATGGGGTGAACTTTGAACCATGGTAACCAGTTGGGCAAACAGCAAACATGTAAAAAACAGTTTAAACTGCATCTTTCTGATTTGTATCAGTCTCTCTTCTTGGTGATTTCGGGAGTGAAGCAAAAATTTTCATGGCATCAGTAGCAATGGTTTGATATTTTCCCATCTTCTTGAAGTAATGAGTTTTAAAGTCAGGCCGTTCCAGGTGCTCCCACAAATGGCAAATTTACAAGTAATCTTTTGAGGAAATGTCAGGTGTGTTTGAAGGTGCAAACAGTAGGCTGGCAGAAAATACTGGATAAAGCTGATTTAATCTCAAATTGCCGACTGACAAACACATCACAGCATCTTGACTACTTGGTCTTGGTTTAGTTAAGCCAGCTTTAGGCATATTGACTAAATGTCCATAAATGAGCTGGGGAGTGAGGGAAGAAGAGGAGATGCACCCACCTAAACTAAAGGCAGCGTCTCCTGGAGAGCGGCTCGGTCAGGGCACTGCCATGTTCTGCAGCCCTTCTGGCTCAGCGCAGACTCACCAGTCCCTTGGGAAGAGCAGGATGTGCAAAGTCCTGGCCCCACCTCCTGCTGGCTCTGTAGGACCTCCCAGCGATGGCCCTGGAGTCAGTGAGATGAACCAATAACTGCCCAACCCCTCTTTTTTGAAACCTGTATTGAATTTCAAATCCATGTACCACAGGATTTGGAGGATTTGGAGGATTAACTTGGGCATCGCAGCAAAACTTTTTCTTGGTGGTTATAAAGAGAAGCAGAGATTGCAGTTTCTGTCTGTACTAGTTTATGGTTGGGTTACAGGTGAAAAAAAGCTGTCTTAAAACCACACAAGGAGCAGAGAGCTGCTTGTACTCCCTTTTACCGGCACCATTTGGCTTCCCAGAGAACCCAGGTAACCCTTCTGTGGTTTGCATATAGAAACTCATCTAAACATGCACTGCTGAGGCGTGACATGGATCAGTGCTGGAGAGAAGAGAGTGAGGAAATAAAATTATCTTGGTATGTATTGTTGGAAAGGTCTACATTCCGTTTTTCAAAATTTGAAATAGGATGTTTTTAAGAGTAAAAGATGTGATATGTGATCTTTAAAACCACTGTCTGTTACAATGATTACAGCAATTTGAACAGGAAATGGCTTAATTAACTGTGAAGAGAATTAAACACTTTGCATAAAGCACTGAAGAAGTATATTAATAACAATTGCACATATTTAAAGGAGCATATGGAATTAATTTAAGAAATGTATAAAGTATTTATCTGCTAGGGTTGTGTAAAATCTTTGTATATGTCCTTTCCTGATTTAAATTATGCCTAGACTGAGCTACTTTCATCAAAATGCTACTTCAACACAGAAACAGTACTTTTTTTTTTTTTCCAATGGAATACTTATTTATTTATTTATTTTAAACCAGAAATATGTGAAAAACTGAAGAAGAATTTTAGGTTCTTTTTTTCCTTTACATAAGTACTCTGTGGATTTAAAAACAGTCTCCAAAGAGAATTGAACAGCAAAAGCTATCCTAGAATTTGCTTGTCTCTAGTTAGCTGCTGTGTGGTTTTCTTAATGTACACACAAACATGGCTGCTAAATACTTAATCATATAAACAGCACAATTCCCTTCCTGTTTTTATGCAAGTGAAGTGCAATAAAATTTGTCATGGGACAAAAGGAGAGCAGACTGCCGGAGAGGAGCCAAGAATTTCTTGTTAGTCTAACAAAAGTATCCTATCAGAAAATATCTACTGGTTTAATTTAATTATTACTAGCAAAAGGGGGAGTGAAGAAGGTGGGGGAAAATAGTTCTACACACAGTCCCTGGTATCTCTCTCTTTTCTGTCACGTCACACTCACCTTGTTTAATGCTCCTCTGCTGGGGTCCTATGAGTAGTGGCACCAGATTTTCTCAAGAAGATGGACAAGGAGAATAGTTTATGGCAAATTGCCAGTGCCTCACAGTCTCTACCAGGAGGAACATCTTGATGTTGATGGCAGTGTCTTTGCTACCCAAGAACTCAGCAGTGCTAATTTCTGTGTGTTCTGCAAGACACCACTTTGCTCTTTCTTTCTTGGTTCTCAGTTGACATGAAGCCTGATTTTATTACACGTGCTCTGTTGACTTTGGGTATTTCCTCCTTCTGTTCTTTAACTAAATGACACTGACTAAATTCAGCTTTATCCAGCTGCCAACACTGCATTCTAGCAATAAGTACTTAGATACTCGTCACACTTTTCCTTGGTTATCATCCCATATGTACATTCCCCTGTACTACCCTATACTTCCCTTTCAGAGCCATGGAACAGGTACTCAACACAAAATAGCTATTTGCTGCAGAAATAAAGACAAATAACTCGCAGGTGTTGGGCCACAAAGTTGTGGAAAGCCAAAGTAATCAAGTAACTACACAATTTGTTGTCCCAGCTTTAAAAAGCTAGAACAAAGCTCCAGCCCTCATCCTGTTAACTGACCTGAAGAAAGAAACTTGTGAACTTATGGGAACTATAAGCAAGGGTGTGCTTAGGAGCATAGTGGAGAGAGTAATCTAGTAATGCTACAGCAATTTGCTGTCTCACATCTGGGTTTGTGTTTGTTTTGTTTTTCTTTTAATTAAAATAAACTGCATTGCCAGCAATTATTAGCAGTATACAGATAAGAGAACATTGGTTCATATCTACATGGATCATGTGGGAATTTATGAAAGGTGCCAGGTGACCAGTCTCCCTTAGAAAATGCCATTCTAGTGGAAAGAACAAGGACACTTCTGAGCAGTACTTCTAAAGGATAACATCCTCCACAGTTTTAGGTTCTTTGGCAGATGCAAACAGAATATAAGTATTCACCTGGATAAACAAAGTGTGATGCTGAGAATGAACTGCTGGTCTACAGATCTCCATAGAGAACTAAACAGAGACTTTAGCATGGTTTTTAGACCACAAGACACCCCAAAACAGTATCAGTTTTAACCATGTCATTTCTGACAAATGTCTGCTTGTACCTTTCTAATGTGTATTTAAATAATTTAAACCCTGTAATCTTCCAAAGCATCTATTTAATGTAATGCCTCATTACACTATTTTCTTAATCCAAACTGATATTCCCATGCTACTTAAATTCATCACCTCTTGAAGCATTGAAAAAAAAATACTCTTTTTCTCTGTGATAACTTCTCCCTTGTCCCTTCTCAGACTTAACTTGACATGTTTGCTGAACTCCCAACCACTCTCATTTCTCCTTCTTAGTTCTCTCCAGTGGATCTACATTTACCTGAAAGGACAAAGGGGACTCATTACCTCAGGTGAAGCCTTTCCCTGGGGGAGGAGAATGGAAGGATTACTTTATGTGTCCTCCAGGCTTTTGCACACTTTTTTCTTTTTTCTTTTTTTTTTTTTTTTTCTAAACCATTAGATTGCTGATCCGCATGATCTGCTGTGTAGTGATCCACTTATTTCTGGCAAAGCAGTAAGTGTCTTCGGTGAGCTCAAGGTGCTTCTACACAGATTATGGAACTGTTGTACCTTCCATTACAATCACTTTAGACCGTTTCCTGAGTTAGGCTTTAGAAAGCTGTGTGATCACTGTGTCAGTCATTGTCACTGCAGACACAGAGCACTGACCACCCCGCTGAATATTTCTTATCTATGTACTATGGCACAGAAGATATTTGACTCTTTAAAGATATTCAGAAGTGCATCATTTAAATAAAAATGTAATCATTTAATGGTTTAATTAAATGATTTGCATATAATAATTTAAAGGCAAAAAGAGGTGCTTGTATTCAAGCTATAAATACTCTTACATGTCTAAGCAGAGGCAAAATAGATAAAACTTTCCTACCTAGAGAAGTGTGGGGTTTTTGATGGGAAGGGTTTTGTAATGACGCCATCTTGTGATCATGGCCAAAATGATGCTGTCTGCAAATCCAGCAGTGTTTCATTTTAGCTACTTGAGGCTCAGGCAGTGAGTGAACACACAACGTCAGCATCAAACTGATGGCATCGGGTACCTATCGGCTTTGTCCCTTTTCTTTGTTTGACCCAAACTGTTTCCCCATGGTTGGCTTTTCATCAGGTGGGTCTTCAACAGATAATCCAAACAGAAGGTGCCAAACACAGCTCCTCATAGTTTATGAATGTTAAAATCCCCACAAACTTGAGGTTGCTGCATATAAGGAACTGGCTCTAGAATTTCTTTGAAAATTATACCTCATACAGAGTCTTCTATCCAGGTTTATTTAGGAATTTACACATACCATTTTAACAGAAGTGGGTCTTTGCAAGGATAATACTACTTCACTATACACAGCCACCTTCAATATCTGCATTTTACTATAATTAACTAGAATTAACATGTAGATAGGGCAGTATGAAAAATTCAATTTAAGATCTGGAATCAGCAAGGAGAGAGTTTATATTTTAAAACAAACAAAAAAAGTAGCTTAGACAGAGGTTGGAAGCATGAGACTCAATATTTGCTTGTTTGCTGCAGCTGTGTCTGGATTCTTAACTAAATTTATCATGGGCACAAGAACCAGATCTGCATCCCTTTTCTTTATTAACTTTAGTACTTGGCTAAGTTTTTATAGGAATTATAATAAGTTAGAATAGCTATTTGTATTAGAGATGTTTGGATAATTTATATTTTATAATTAAAAATTCCGACAATAAGGAGTTTCTTAGATCAGTTACAACAAAAATTAACATAAATTTAATTATGGGTGTTTATGTGTGGGTAGTTCATAAACAACTAGTCTGCAGGATTAGTGTCTCCTGATGCCTTATGTGGAGACCTATAAAAGCTGCAGGATGCTGAAAGTCTTTCTTGCCTCATCTCTTGGTTAGTCATGAACTTCTGTAATTTAATTCAGCAAAAAATGACATTTATAAAGCTTCATTATTTGCTGGAACACGAGCTCCTAGTTCTGTCTCCACAGGGGGATATGCACATGGAAAGTCCTGAGCATTTCTCTTCAGCTGTCACTGGCTGTAATTCAAGGGACTTGTTCACTGCAGGGACCGAGAATGTTCCTTCACCAGTGGAACTGTGGATCTCGTGTTCTTCTGTGCACAGGCTCACCACAGGAAGTCAAAACACAGGATGGGAAAAGCAGAACCCTCTCCAGCTGGGAAAGGCACTGAACCAGCTCTGTCCTCTCCTGGATAGAGTGCTACCTTCATCTCCCTGTGGCGGCTGCCACGTATTTTAATGTCACTCTTATGCATCAGGCATGAGCAATGAGTACTCCTCAGATCTCCAAAAGATGAAATCAAAATGTCCCCTTGTTGGACTATTCTGACCCAGAGGTGAGGTTAGGGGGAGATGGGCAGAAGCTGGCAGCCTTTCCCACACAGCTGCTGCTGTGAGCATGTGCAGAGACACTACACAGAGACCCTGAGAAACGCCCCAGTGAAAACACAGGCACCAGTGGATTTTTAGGTGCTGTGGGGATAGATGGGAGTTTAGTTGAGACTTTCAGTTTTCCCTGTATACATCTGAATTTCACACTGATCTTCCTTTATGCAGTCCATTGCATTTGGTAAATAATTTTCTGCTGCATTTGATAAATAATTTCACTATCTAAAGCCACACTGTATTTCAAGGAGACCCAAGGTGATGTTGACCATTGGAGCTCCCAGGATTGTTGACGGCTACCTGACCCAGGCACGGGTTTTACCATCTATATTTTTAGGTCTGTGTTTCTTTTCTAAACCTTTAAAACAAGCTGCCATAAATGAGGGGGGAAATCATCTTCATTCAGGGCTTGTAAGGAAAAATTTGCTTGTATAAAGAATTATATCTTACCAAGGAAACTATGCCATGAATTCCACGCAAGATTAAATCCTCATTTTCAGACAATTCCAAAGAAATACCAGCATAGGGATCTGCATACCTCTCATCATCTAACTTGGCCAAAGACAGCTGCAAATCCAGATGTGAGGGTGTTTGGTCCTCCAGCATAACTGTTTCAAAACCCCAGCATCATGTTTCAGTTCTAAAATAATGAGAAGATACAAAGAGCAGGGTTAAATAAAATTTAAAAGCACCTTTACTTTCCTGAGTGAGAATGTCTAAACTATACCCTTCACCTTTCTGCTGGACCCCCAGGCACTTACTCTCAGTCCTGACAGTCAAGAAGGACTCCTTTAGGAGCTGTTTAGCAAGTTGTCATAGTTGTCACTGTCAGGCAGTTGCACTGTCACATTTGGACAACTTTCAGCAAAATGGGCCATAAAAGGGCAAAATTTTGGTGTGCAAAAGGCACTTCAAAAAGGGAACGTCTTACAAGTGTTTTTAATATCTTGTAAGATAAAATATATTCTGAACTGATTCGTTTAACAAATTCTGGGAAGGAAGATTTTTCTCACTTTACAGTTTAAGGGATTTTGTGATTTTGTGCTACGTCTTAAATCCTCCACTAGGCTAAGAAGAAGGATGCACTGAAATGATTATATTAATCATACTGGACTGAAGGATGAGTATAAACAGGACTCGCTTTTCTGGCACTCATGCAGATGTTCAGGTTACACAGTAGAGAGAACAGTTTTCACTGGTATGGAATGCTCTACAAGCTGTACTGTGGTTTTACATAACTAGTTCAAAGTATTTGTATGTATTAGTTCAAAGAGGAACTATCAACTCTTCTGTGGGTGTAACTGGTATTCCTTTATCGTGGCTTAGTCTTAGCTGGGCCTGTAGATGGTGGTGTAACCCCACTAATAATGTAGTGACATATGAGGATATTCATTTTTGTCACTGGCCAATACCCAGCTCATGTTACAGAGCAGTCATAAAATCCATGTGTTATCAGTCTCCATAAAACTAGCTGGTAGTACCAGTTCAGGTTTTTTTGGAAAACTGTCTGGTTTACAGCATCTGAGTTTGCCTTCTTACTGTCCACGACAACCAAATCGTTATTTCCTAGAACAGATTGCACAGAAAACACTCCACTGTAATAAAATAAGAATTTTTTTTATGTTCCCGTGGGGGGAAAAAATTAGAATTGTCATTTTAGTCTGGTACCTAAACAAACACTACTTTTATGTCAGCAAAGTTTAAAAAAGTAGCCTTGTGGGAAAACAAATTCTTAGAATGTATCACATAGTCTTTTCAGTACATACTTTTGTAGTGCTTTAAACATCAAGAGCAGAACAAGAAAGTAAATTTGGAATATTTACCAATAAACTTCATCAATTCAGAATGAACTTAAGTGTAAACTGCCAAGAAAAATGAACGTCTTCTACATTAAACAATGGGTTATGAAGACTGAGCTGATTGCATTGAAATGATTTAATGGTTATTTTTTGATTCAAAATAAGTTTCACTTCCTGTGGACAGAGTTTCTGAGTTAGAAAACTCAATTTTCAAAATCCCTTCTACAAAGCTTGAAGAAATTGTACTTTCCTAGTCATTATGGAGAGCACAGGAATAGACCAAACCTTTATCAAGACACTTACTCAGTACATTGTACATAACATAATGAGATATTTTTAAGTTCTTTGATCACTTCTCAGACTGGATTCTGAAAGGAAGGATAAGATACCCTTTCCCTTATGTCATGGTATGTGTCGTGGAGTATGTTCCCAGCACACTGTTTCGTGGGATCCTCTTGACTGCATGGGAATTCACATCACAGGAATTGTGTGACCTTGTTCATACAAGCATAGTTAGCTCACATCATTCGTGAACAAATGAAGAGGGTTTAATCCACAGGCTTCTCAAACACAAAACATTACCTGCAAGGCAGATTCAATGCTTTTGGACTGATATATGTTATTCCTACACTCTGTAAATGCCTTGGGTTCTGTGCTTCTGAAGCAAACCAAATATCAAGTAATTGCAGTCCTGAAAATGGATATATATCAGTGCCATGTATTATAGAAAAAACTTGTGAAATCAAGATAAACAGCAACATATTGTCCTAAAAAAACCCCTTTTTCCCTGAAGACAACAAATAGAAAAGCAAAAGATCAGCCACTAAAAATATTTGGCTTTCTAACATGAAGTTAAACTGTTACTTCCTTATCAAAGACTCAGAACTTTTTCACCAGAGTTCTGGATTACACTGTTATGTTTTAAAGACAAGACCATGAAGGTTAATAGGAAATTCTGTGAGCAACAGAAATTGTAAGTTCTGAAAAATTTATTACAGCATACTTAATGCATATGGCTGACCTAGAAAAGCAATGATGTATGCAATGTTCTAAAATTAGTATACGAAGTGGTAAAAACTGATGACTTTTGTGATGACTTGCATTCTTCTTCAGTTATGCTCTCCCTATTTCTCTTAGTGATTTCAGCTACATCATATAATGTAGTAGCTGAAAAAAAATGTAGTTAAAAATTGTCTCAAGGAAAGTACAGAAAGAAGTATTTAGACATGCACCCTTTTTTTTCCCACTGAGTTCTAATTTCTTCCATTTTCTACCACACCTTGAGCTCCTACATTTTGTTTACATAATCTATGAATCAGTTTTGTACTTCAGAACACTGTCATATATAACAAGAATCATAGTTTTGAACTGTAGGAGTTGTCATAACATGGAAGTAGTAGCAAAAGGGAAGCTACACTCAGCAGCAAAAGCAATGGAAAGCAAATTTAGTGATGCTGCACAGAAACTTTCCCAGCTCTCAGAATAGCACTTTGCTGGGTATTTCCCTCATAATCAAAAGTTCCCAAAGGAAGAAATGCTCTTTGCTATCCTCAGAGAATAAAGTAATCTAAAAAGCAAAGGCTCCAACTCTAGAACTCTGTGACCACTTCCAAATTTCTTACTTCATGTGAAAGCAATGAGATACTTTGTCTTTGCATGACTATCTTAAATACAACATAGTGTGCTAATAGGAAGGGAACAGAGAACTAAGAGCTGAAACAACACTAACGTGTCCTAAGTTTAGAGATAAGCAGGTCATTGTAAGCAAAAGACCAAGACCTTTGAAAAATCTGACAATATTTTAATATAAACAGGTTTGTTCTTTAGGATTAAAATCGTATGGAAGTAATAAAGTATTCTATTGTTTTATATATAGCAAGAATAAGAATCAATTGGAAGCTTCTAAGTAAATTTCGATGAAAAAAGTATATGCTTTTTACAAGCTGGCTGTTCACTTCGCCTGTGCATGCAGGAGAGTCCCTTAATTTTTCTGTTTTGGTGCTATCTCCATGGTCTTAGAAAATAATTTTTCCATCCAAACAAAACTGACCAGTGAAATGAACCTGGGTTTCACACATCCCAGAGTATTTCTTCACTTACTGAACCAACACACATACTCTTACAG
This sequence comes from Corvus brachyrhynchos, assembly GCF_000691975.1. Classification (NCBI taxonomy): domain Eukaryota; kingdom Metazoa; phylum Chordata; class Aves; order Passeriformes; family Corvidae; genus Corvus; species Corvus brachyrhynchos. The sequence goes on along the minus strand of NW_008237239.1, from coordinate 3,504,085 downwards.
GGCTTTTTCTCCTTTATATCTTCTATTTGCGGGCTGCAGAGAGGAAAACCATCAATTTTCAAATACATTGAAAAGGTTTTGATTGTTTATTGTTGTAGCTGAAACATTTCAAAAGTAGAAGTTTCCAGGAAACTGTCAGCACAAGTAAAAATACTTGAGGTGTGTTCATGAAATCCTGTTAAGCTAAATTTCCTGTAAGAGCATGGTGTGAAGGAATGCAGCTTTTGTTCCTCCTTTCCTTCATAGCTTGTTTCTGAGGTGTGGGAAATGATCAAACTCCTAACACCACCCTCCTCAATTTCTTATGCACAACTATGCAAATACAACAATTTAAAATCGTGCTTATGATTTCCTTCATTACGGAAGCTGCCATAATCACTTTATTTCCTTATAGAAACAGTTAAATCCCAAGTTATTTGTTCCCTTTTTTGTAAATAATAGTAAATGGTTCTTATGCTAGACAATTCAGATTATTGCTCACAAGGGCCATCAAGTTATGGATGCACTAAAGTGCAGCAAGAATAAAATATCTACCACCTTAGAGCTTATGAGGTGTCCAAAAATCTTGGAAATTCTAATGGGCTGTGATGTATTTTGCCACTGCAAGTGACTTTCACAACTTGCTGTGCAACAAATGATTTAACCATTGCCAATCTGTTCTTGGAAATTAAAGGCATTAATTAAAATGCACTTCCTTGTTACTTGCAATGCCATCCTCCTGTAAGCAGAAATGCATGGAGAAGAAACCCCCCTTCAGTGTGAACTTCAGCAAGAAGGGTAAGAACTAGTTTGACAAGCTTTTCAAATAGCCCCGAAAAAATGTTCCAGAAGCATTACTTCAGCACTAAGGTGGTGTTTGTGCAGGTCTGAAGATACGAGGTAGACTACAGAACCATAAAACTGATACTTGAGACAAGTACCATTTTACTTCTCTCTTGCTTCTGTTTCCAGCTTTCCTTTTCTTCATCCAGTTTTAATTTAACCTTTATGACTTGTGTAAGAATATCTATTTGAAACTGAAACCCTACCCTCTGTTAAGAGGATACATCCTGACCCAAACCCAATGTTCTTAGCAGTTTTAAATTCGGTATGGAAAAAAACCAACCCCAAAAGATCTCCTCTGTGCACGTACAATAAAATGTGCAAAGTACTCTATAACATAATACATAAACTTTATTTCCTACCTGTCTAACTGCACTGCGACATGATATACTTTACATTAGCTATTATTTCTGCAAATTCTCATTTTCTCTGTCAAATGATGCATGAAAGCGAGAATCACTACAGCTTAATGGAATAAGCCTCTTATCAGTGCTATATATCAAAGGCATCCCTCTATGAACACCTAAGGACAGAGGGATCATAAGTTCTAAAACAATTTCACTTGAATTCACAATAGGTCACTGGGTGTGAGGTTTTGCTGCTGCTGTTTATTTTTCCCTTGCTGTGCGGACAAGGATCAGCGTTATGCTGTTATTTGTTCTTTACAGGCTTATGTGTGCTGCAGGTCAGTAGGGGGTTACAGATAAAGAATGATGTCAAGAGGAACTTCTCTGTCTTGAAGAAGCACTCAACTTGTCTCTGTTGCACAAGTTTGGAAAAGAAAAAAGGCATATTTGAAATAATTTATGTAATAATATCAATGTTTCGTGTAACAGCATCAACATAATATGAGTAATATAATAATTAGGAATTGATGCAGCAGCAAAAAGAGGCTGGAAATAGTTTTTTATATCCAAGTCTTTATCACATAGGCTATGCCCAAAGAAGAGTGGCCCAGGTTTGGGGTAAGCTACAAGGAGCGATGAGGCAGGAGAGGGGAGAGAAAGAGAATTCAAGTCCATGACTACCTTGACCTGGGCTGATCTCCTCTGCATCTCTTCTGAGTCTGTGGTAACAGTATTTTGTAGCTGCAAGAGAGACAGCATGATTCAAGTACCATCCTGGAAGAGAGGAAAACAGTCTTTGATAAATAAAAATCAAATAAAAAATATTCCCAACTTACCTTTGTAGAGGGCAGAGGGAAGTCCAGGGCTGTGTAAAAGGTTTCAAACAGCACAGTAAGAATTCAGAAAACTTTTCATATATGCCCTCTTTTTGCACACTGTTGAAAGGCAAACTTCAGCTTTCATTTCTTTTAATCATATCAAGCTTATGATGTTGTGGGACAAATTGATTCTGACTGAAAGTGTTCAGCTGGCTGCCTACTACTACTTCCCTTTTCCACTTTCATTATCAAGTTGCATCTTAGCTAGATCTTCCAGCTATTTGGAGATTTAACTTATACAATCTCTGCTTCGTCTTAGTTGCACCCTCTTTTGGATTCAGTCAAGAGGTAATTAATACTTTTTTTACAGGAAGTCTATTATGTTATTATACTGACTTTCATATTTTTCATACTTTAGAGGGTGTGTTTCTTGCCCTGAGAAAAGGGCTGTGCCCACAACATCCTATTTGCTCCAGAACTTTTGACTTCAATCTATTTTTTTTTTCTGTCATTTCCTGGTGGTTCTGAGACGTAGCATTTATCTGGGATGATCTCCTCTATCTTAGCAAAGCACTGAGATGAAGCAAAGAAAGAGTGAATTATTTCAGTGAAACCTGACAAAGTTTCAAAAAAGCTAATAATTATTTGCATTTTTTTAAGAAGCTGGACAAACAGATTTCAAAAAGTTTCTGCCTTTGCAGCAGAAGAGTCATGTAATACTGTGCTCACGAGTATTCAGCTCACAGGTGAAGCAGTGTGAGCAGGAAGGGGACAGACAGAAAAGTGCTGACAGAGGCACCTGTACCAACTTCCTGTGTAAGAAGGGACAGTACAGCTGGAGGCATGGAACCGATATTAATTCATTTTTTCTTTGTGAGGCCATGAAGGTTTTATTTTTCTAACCCTTTTTTCTCAGTTCAAAGAACATTTGACAAGGGCTGACTCGGTGAACCAATCTTTTTAGTGTGATTTATGGAATCAAGTCATGAATCTTTAAACCCGGTGATATAAATTATATCTTCAAAGTATCATGAATTGCTGAATATTATATTATTTTCCAGTTTTAAAGGTTCTGAAGCAGAGAGCAAAACCAGCACTGTGTGATGAATGCTGTCAATTACACAACACAAAATCAACACTTGATCCTATAGGTTATATGTGACTTTGGACCCTAAGTAAAGAGGATCTGTAAACTGCAAATTCAAGAATAGTGCAACCAGATTAATAAAAAGGGCTCAGAGTGGTCATAGACATTAGTAATAAATACTGAAATACTTCCACCATGTTTCATGATCATACTTTGTCTATTTCAAACACTTCTGAATTTTGCTATTGTATTGAAAATGATGAATTATTTCTCCTCCTGTACACATCTACTAATGTAAAGAAATTGCTGACAATCAACTCACCTTTCAAAAGCCACATTATCTCTCCAGGACCTGCTTCCTCTGCTGGTGAAGTTGCCTTATCAGTTCAAGCACAACAAGTGAGAATGCTCTAATGAGTAAAAGAACTAGTGCACTTAGCAGAAACCATGGAAGACTGGTCAAAAGTACCAGTATGTCCACTGCAGTACACAAGAAATAAACAGATATACTTGGGGAAAGGTGCAAAACTACTCCATCCTCATCAGTATCTTAGCAAAATCCATGCTTGTCTAGTATCTCATTACAATGATGACCTAGCAGACAGAACATAACTCCATAATCAACCCAACTGCTCAAAGCCAATACTCTCTGCTCACACCCTATTTCCGCACTTGTGGAACTCTAATTCCAAGGATTTTACACTGATAATGAGATCAGACTCTCACTTCCTAAAAAAAACCAACAAACCAAACATCCAAAGTGATGAAAGCCATAAAATGCAATTTAGGGGGCACCAAATCACCAAATTGCAGCCACAAGTCTGTTGAAATAGCAAAGTGTGAAGAAAATGAGGCCCATGGTTCCTGGATGATGTTTAGTCGCCTTTCACTGTCAACAGATAACTGAGTTTGTTTTCTTCTGGTTCAAGTGTCTTTTCAGGACCCACACACCTGGATCAGCTTCTCAATACAAGTTACGAATTTTAGCTGGCAAATAGAATAATGACCACATTTTAAAAAGACAAAGAGCATCCTACTTTAGATACCAATTTTAGAAAAAAGAGTAAATCTCTGCCATGTTTCTCTCCACTGACAATAAGAGGAATCAAGAGAACGAGTCTGGATGTGGACAAATGTATCCATGATATTTTTTTTAAATAGATCCCATCCCTTCCCAGCCCTCTCTTCTCTGATGACTTACTCATGCTCCTTCCTCTTGTTATGGTCAGCATTCTTTTCCATTGGGATCTCACAATTAACACATTATTTATGCTTATTATATGTACTGTAACAGAAATTCTGCAGTTAAGTATAAACTGATCAATGCTCTAAAATGTTAAAATGTATTTTCCATCTTTTATTTAATGTCAAATAACACTTTAATTACATATAATATAGTAATGCCCAGAAATAAACAAGAATGCCTACAGAGATGTTAATTTGCATTGATGTAACTGAAGTATCAGTTACATTGCAGTGTGTAAGGTACAGGTCTGATTCTAACTGAAAATGGATAACTTATGAGGGGTTTTTGTTTTGTTGATCCATATGATAATTTGTGGGGGGAGGGGGAGAGCAAAAGGAAACTTGCTCATATATTTTGCATAATAAACATATGTGATCAGAAAAATGCTTTGGAATTCAAGTAACAAACCAGTCAGCAAAAACTTTACAGGAGGATAAGCCTAAGGTCCGATTTTTTTCTAGTTATTATTGTAGGTGACAAAAGAATCCTATGTATTAAACAAAACTTTTCTTTGAAAATATATCACAACTCCTTGGGATTGTCAGCTATTACTGTGACATCACCTGTGATTAACTGTCTGTCATTTTGTGGGAACTGGGCCCCAATCACAATGGGTGATATTCCTGAGTCCACCAAATCCCCTGTGCCAAAGGGACTCCAGATGCTCCAGCAAGCCTAATCCTGGTTGGTTGTTCGTTTGACTGCTGTCTCTGCCAGCTGAATCATTATCAGACAGTTGCCACACATGCCCTGTAGGATACCTGTAACCCCCTATTTTCACTTCTCTACTTTTCAATTACTTCTCCATCCCTACTATCAGCTACCTTTTTGCCCCCTATCCACCTTTTTTATCCACTGTGTCTCCTAAATTCCAGTCAGCTTCTGCCTCTAGTGAAGGCCACTAGAAACTCTTAATTCTCAATCAGATTACATATCTCTTTTCAAAATTTCAGTCAGATGCCCCAGGACTGTGTCTCCTCCTGCCTGACTTGAAACACACCTGAGGGAAGGTGTGTACCTGCTCTCAGCAGAGCTGCTGGATTTCACTTGTAACTCCAACAGAAAAACATGAAAATCAATAGTTTCAAGGAGATGTAAATCTTTCTTGTCAGGAGCTTCCCCTCAGCTGTGCCCAGGTCTCTGCCTGGTTCTAACCAAAACCTTTTATCCTCCAGCCTTGCTCCAAGCATGCAGACAGTGCATCTATTTCGAATCCAGAAATAAGGAGTATGGGTGTAACAGCCACTGTTCCTTTCTCTGACTTGTTGCAGTGACTAAACAATGATTATAAAAATTAGAAAGGAAATAGAGATTTTTTTTCTCTATCCATCTGATTTCAGTAGGTATTTATCAGGGCTTAGAGGATGGGCAATCAAACATTAGTGTAAATCAACCAGGTTGAAGTAGGAAAACCAGTTACAGACTAATGACCTGAGCCAATGCCAATCCGATCCCAATCTTGCCATAAATGAAAATAAACAATAAATAAATAAAAGTGAAGACAGAAGATTTCCATTGCTTTATACTGGTGGATTTGGTCTCAAGCACCCAGTGCCTCACTGGTATCAGTGTGTGATCACTTCATGCCTGTGCACAGAGATTAGCAAACAGGAGGGTTTTGTTTCACCTCAAAGAAACATAAATTGGCATTTGGGGTGGAGGGTCACTGGGCAATCAAGGCTGAAGGGGCAGCAGGGTGAGAGCACCAGAGGAGCAGATGACAGCGGGAAGAAGAGAAAGCAGCTTGCTGCAGTCAGGGGTGTTGTGTTGCTCTCTTGTGCTCCTCTGTCCCTTTTCTATCATCTCACATACTGCATCCTGCTATCTTCATTATTTATCTATGACTATTACTTTTACCCCAAAATAATCTCTGGCTTATCTGAATATGAGAAAGATCTACTTTTCTCCTAATCAGTTACCTGAGTGTGGATCACCGCTGGCTGGGATGAGGAAGTGGAATGTACTGCTAGTTTGGACAGGAGAGAGCTTTCTGGGGTCACTGAAAACAGCACAATCACTCTATTAAATAAAGTGTGATATGACTGAGTTTTTATTCCTAAGTGTACCAACATGAATGTCTGGCAAGCCAGGACAGTAATTAGTAACATCTGTAAACAATATTATTTGTTTTGATTACATTCTTAATTCTGAACCACCACTGATGGAATTGCCGAAGTAAACAAGTTGGTTTTTTTTTTTGTTAAACTCTTCCTCCATGTTCATACAGCCCTGATTTCTTCAGCTGCTGACATTTTATAAATGTCATAGTTTATGAGGAAATAATAAAACCCCAGGTAACACCACACAACACCGTGACCTTTAGCTGAGGGATTGCTCTAAGTTCTTTAGTAAGCTCAGTAAAGAAATTCAGAGGTGAAAATTCAGGTTCTAGGAAGTAATTGAAGACTTCAAAGGTCACAGATTTTCTGTCTGTGAGTCAGACTCAGAAATATCTTTTTTTTTTTAACTTGATACTTGAGATTTGATTTTGCAAATGACCTACTTGAGCAACAAATGATAAACAGCTTTAACTGAAAATTTGGAAATCCTCATTATTGTTTGGAACTGAATTTGTTTATAGTAACCAGTCTAGTCAAACCTAAAGGCATTCCCACTACTAGGGTTTTTGCCTAGGAAGTAGATTTTGTGAATATTTCCACAACAGTATTTCTGGTAGATCCTCTTAACAGGTACACATTGTCATTTAATGAACCATTCCCAAAACACAGCTAGAGAGAAATTGGTTTTGGTGGTATTTGAAAAGGATTATCAGAATCTCTTTGGAGACATTTGAGTTCTTTCATAACTTCAATAGGTGTTTTGACATTTGAAGGTGTTATCATAACTTAGCTGTCGTGAAATTTGAGGAAGAATCCTCCTCTAGAAAGAATATCTGTTCCTCTTCCCTTGGGCTCATGCATGTGTATCCCAGCAGAATGACACGGATTTTTAATCCCCAGACTTCAAGAATCAAAGAGAGTGCACCAGTTTAGCTTATACTGCCTAGAAAATGGGACTGGACACAGAATGTCAAGCTCTTTGGATTTTCTAACAGGACAGACATTAAACCACATCTTACAGCTCAAAGGGTTCCATCTGAAGCTGCACGAAATGTGAAGCTACAATAATCAGAAGCAGTAGAACTAAAAACCAGCTAAACAATTAATACTTAGCCAGCAAGTACTGTGTGTAGAAAAATGAAATAAAAACTAGCTTATTGTATGTAGGTACTTGATAAAGAAAGCCAAGGCAGTGCAGACTTATCATAACTGCAGTGATAGTGCCACAAAGGCAAAAATAGTCATGGTTTCCCTGTGTGCTTCATCTGGAATGAAAGCAGGAAGAACCAGACATCCTCTGGGAAGTTGTGGGAATGGAAACTTTGTTATAGGTAGCACAAGAGACACAGGACAACTTCTTCCAAAATGAATCATTACTAATCCCAGAAAAGGCAGAGAAGATATCCAATGCAAATGAGACAATTTTGTTGCAATGACATAAAATTTTACAGAGATTGGTGACATTGGAAAAAATGAACAACCCACAACTTGTACTTCAATACTCCTGGGATGAGAAAACATAAATTCTATCTTTAGGATAGAACAGGAAGTTTGAAATACACTCAGAACTTGTCCTGGACAATCACTTCAGCATGAGCCCATGTGAGAGTTGCATATTTTAAATCACTGGGTTTCTGAATACACAAACAAAAAGAGAGATTTTCTTGCCTGGATGTACAGCTCCTTCCTACTCCAATCATGACTTCCAATGGATTAACTCCTCACTTTCAGAAAAAAAGTGGCAATAAAGAACACAGAACGAGAAAGTAATTCACACTTGCCTTAGTCTAAGTTTTAAATGACTCCACTCAGCTCCTAAAGCATCTTGATCACAATTCAAAAAATCCCAACAACTGACAAGTGGTGAAAAGGACTTGTTTGATCAAAGTCTGAAGTCAGCACTTTGTTGCAGAGCCTGCCATCTGTTCATTACTGCCATGCAGGAAACACACCAGCTTCCTGCTGGAATGGTGTGAATTGTGATACTGCTGGCACACACACTTCAGAGCACTGTGAAAATATTGATAATTTTGTAATAGAAAAGGAAGCATTTGAGCAGTTTGCCATTCATACTCCAATGAGCTATAAATGGCACTGGTGGTGCGAGCACTGGGGGTCTCTGAACTTCCAAAGCAGGGCTGCATTCAGGTAAGAACTGTGAAGTCAGTTCTAAAATAAATGCAAAAAAATTTCAAAAGTATTTTTAGCACATGGAGAAACACCTCAGTGGTAGGTCACTTGTAATTCCATAGAGAAATGTTAGTGTTTTGGTGAATTTATGCATCCTGTAAATACTGCAAAAAAGAGCAACCATTGCCTCATTATAACTGTCTCTGAATTGTAGCACCATTTTGTAACACCATTTACTACAAAATATCACAAAGCCATCAAACTTGCCAGCTTCTTGTGTCATGAACTATAATCTCCTAATGCCTGAACTGTAGGAAGGAATTTCTGTAAAATCTCTCACTATGCTCAAAATTCCACTTCTAAGTCCTCCTCCATTCACATTTTATGAGTGTCATTTTTTTACAGCTCACACCTTCAAATTTATTAATTCTACTTGCATTTTTTTTTGTCCAAACCCTCAGTTTGTGCTTAGAGGGCTTTTGCATGTCATTGCTGCTCGAACCTCAGGAAAATGATCTATCACTACATCTCAGTCCTCCACTACCTACATATATAATGGATTTTAGAATAAAAGATTCATCAGAAATAGCTGAAAGAGTAGATTAAATCATAGATTTGCCTGTTAATAAAGGGAATGCTTGCACTCACAAAGAATAATTTTAGGCAAAAGCCTATTTTATATCCAGATACAACTATCTCTTCCTTAAATCTTGAGAAAGAAATTTGCTATTCCAGTTACCTACCTTTAGATATAAATCCACACAAAATTTTGGTTATGATTGTGCAATAAACAATGTCACTACTGATAAAGGCTTTGCCAATGTAAAAACCACATTTTTTTAAACTCAACATGCAATGATTATGAAAGACAGGATGAGATTTATCTCTACAGATTTTGCAGCGTGACTCATTCATAACAACCTTTAATATGCTCCAACAAAAAATCTGCTAAAAATTAGTCTGTCATGGAAAAGAATATTTTAAATACACTCCACACATCTAACACCAATTTATAAATTCATATTTTCTAGAGTTGTATTTTGCACTTGTATTGCACATCTAAAAAAAAAAATTTGGGATGACCTCAGACACTCCTGATGTCAAGATCATGTCACAACTGTGACTGAAAACAGTAATTTCTGGGTATTGGAAAGGAGTAAGACATCAGATTTCCTATGTAGAGCAGCATGTGGAAAGCGTTAATTAGAAGTTATTAGGAACCTAATCTGAGGGTCATTTAGGTAAGGTCAGGTAAAACTATTTCAAAAAGGAAATAGAATATGAATGCCTCTCTGCTTCCCTCTTCCACCACTAAGGACTCATTACGAGACATGATTAAGCAAAGTGTTTGAAATCCTGCAACGAAGAGTTCCCTTAGTCTGTGCAGCAGCTGCTTAAAGATCATTCTGCAGTGATTGAGCCATCTAATGAGAGAGTCTGATAAAGATTTCAAGCAGTAGGAATTGTGTTCTTCAAAAATCCCCAGAGAATGAATTTTTCTCTGTGTTCATTTTTTTTTTTTTTTGTGAAGAGAGAAAATGATGAATTCCTATACAAACCCATTCATCCCTGAAGGAAATTAGCTTTCTAAGGGGCAGGGATGAGGAAAGTGGAATTCTCTATTCAAGATTCACTAGTAAGAGAACCTGTTCAAGGTATTTAATTATTGCTTTGGCAAGAACAAGGGGGAAAATATACCTTGTTCTCATTCTTGAGGAAATCTTGCAAAGATTTGCTGCAAAAGCAAAGCAATGCTCTGAAGCAGCATCAGGGAGGCCTGAATTTTTCTGGTGAGCCGCTGAGAGGTCATAAGGGGGAGAGATGGAGGTCTGATAACACAGTTCCTATTAGGGCTCCTGTTTCTCGAAGCTGTGGGTGTCGGTGGAAATCTCTGCTTATCTCCTTGCTGATCCATTAAATCCTTCCCTGGTTCACTGATCGTCTTTGAGAGCAGCTTCAAAAAGTTACTGTGGTTTGCAGGAATTTGCAGCTTTGATTCCCCAGTGCATTGGAAGTTTGGGGTTTTTCATTGCAAACGAGGCAGAAGCCAGCTGCAATGGGATCCAGTGGGGGGAATATCTCCCAAAAGTCACCTCAGTGACACTTCTGGCTGCAGTAGCCTCCAGCTGCGGCTGGAAGAAAGACAGCCAAGGAAGAAAGGATGCACTTTGGACTCCTTCCTCAAGAAATCCTTTTAAAAAAGGATGTCTTCTGTGGCCTGCTACAGGATGATAAAATAGACTTCAGCCTACTTGGCTGATAGGGACACCTGGCTCCCATTTACCAAGCCTGTGGAAAAAAGAGCACTCCATAAGCTCCACGTTCTTGATGGCTCCAGTCACAAGTCTGACACATTAAAGCCTTCTCAGAGCTAATGCTGCCTCTCCTCTCCAAATCTACTCTGTCCTTGCACCAAACCAGAGATTTAAATCAGCTCCTCCAATCCCCTGGTGTAGATGTAGCTAAACTGAGAAGGGAAAAGCATGCTGCTGTTCTGTCCAGCTTCCAGGTGCAAGGGAAAATTTTTAATCAAGTTATTTTTATTTTCTATTTTAGTTTCTATTTTTGTTACATTAAACAAACCAAAAGAGTTCAGATTGGCTTCCACTTGGTACCACGTACTTGATCAGGTGTAAAATTGAAAGAAACTAAAAAACAACCATTTAAACGATCTGCTCAAGATAAAGTCTCTCTTTGTAATATTGTAAACCACTTTTCAAACCTCTTCATTATAAAAATATCCTAAGTAACTGACATTAAAAGTTTTATTTTTAAAAAAATTAAATTTAAAGTTTGAAAATACGAAAAAAGTTATTTTGCATTTCTTCCCATTTTCCTCCAACTAGGACAAAAACACCTGTGTGTTCAGGTCCATAAACTCAGCAATACAAACCTATGGAAAAAAGGTATTTAAGGAGCAGACATTCTCCTGGTGCATAAATTCATTCTCGGCTCACTCATAATTTATGAAGAAAAGAGCTTTCACCGTCTCACAAATGTAACAGCCACTTCAGTACACATCATTTTGTCTGAAACAGTGAAATTACTCAGTCTCGAATGCACCACTGAAACAGCCACTTCTGCTAAACATTTGCAACAATTATTTTTTGAATGACATTCAGAGATAAACCAAAAAAATATAAAAGTCCCAAATCAATACAAAAATTTTTTAAAAGCCTCAGACTTTGGGTAAGAGTTTTCGATTGCTGGCAGCAATAAACACTGTTTGTTTTTTTTTTCTGTAGAAGTACCTCTGCCTTACTCACAATTACCTTAAGAGTCGTATCCCATCTTCCTCTCTCCAAATGCTATTCGTATTTCCAGATTTTTCCTCAGAGGCGTTTGCAGAAGAAGAATTCCACTTGACTAAGATTCTGAGAATTTAAAATACAGTTTTGCTCTGATTCTAAAAGAACACATTATAAACTCCATAAAGGAAACATATTTACATGAAGACGATGTGTTTTGCTCCAAGCAGATGATTTTTTAACCTTACATTTGGTATTATAACACAAAATATATCCTATACAATATTATACTATATATATAACATATAGGAAATATATAGTATTGGTATTATAACCTAAAAATAAAAAAAGATTAAAATTTGTTCTAAAAAAAGTTATACTGTTTGTAACATGTTTTAACATAGAATAACCTTTCCAGGCCCTTTTCCTATCTTTAATGTTTATTTTTTTTAAGCACAGTTTTAAGAACAAACCCCTGTTTTTAATGGAGGATTTTGATTTAATTTGAGCCTCGCAGAAATAGCTGTAATGCATTTCCTACCTGCCTCAGTGAGAAACTCTTGCCACTGTGGGGTTGGTGCAGTGAAGTGTCCAGTTTAGAGTAGGCTGTACAGACACGGCCACACCAGGCCACACCTGCCAGATTGGGATGATTTCCAGATTTCCTGTGAGAAACCTGGGTGTACCCTTAAAAAAACATCCTATGATCTGTCTGAATTCAGAAGTCCTGCAAGATTTCCCAGGTATGGAGAGGCTTTCACTTAGAACAAGCCATAGAACCAGCCTGACAAGCTTCATGTGGACAAAGTTACTATCAGTTCTTTCAAATGATTCTTAAATATTCTGGAGGTATCACTGTGTGAATGTCAAAGCAAAGTGCAACAAGAAAAATGTTTGTCTATTCCACACAATGCTGTTATTACATTGATTTTTTTTCCCAATTTCCTCTGTTTTGGAAATCACTTCAATTCCTTCGTGTTTCAAACATTACACTTCACACTCTTCTGAGTGACAGGTCCCTCTCTCTCACAATGTTTCTTGTCTGACATAATACAAAAGCATAACCAGCACAAAGATATTGATAGTGGGAATGGCTTTTCAATAAGATATCTTAATGGATTTAAAGTGTTTTTAATGGTTTGTTTAGTGGAACTCATCAATATTTATGTAAAAACTAGATATTCTGAAGATATCTATACCTACACTTTCAAAAACCATCTTGGATTCTTTGTCTGCTATTCAGGGAGCATCAGGCACTTATGTATGTACACTTATATTTACTGTGTTCCATCACTACTGCACTCAGGTATGCTACACTTTATATTTATTTGTAAACCTTGTGCAAACTCAGTAAGTCCAAAATGAAAGGACTGTAGGAAAGAAGAGCTTGAGTCTGTACAAAAGCACCAGCTCAAGCCCTAATCCAACAACACAGGGAAATAAAATGCATGTTCTGTGCAATAAAACACTCATCGCTTGTTTTAGAATTATACATGAGAAGGGAATTAGGAAGTTACAAACTTGGAGTGAAACAACAACAAATCCATTTTTTTCAAATGATGATTAAGCATCCTCCTTCTTCCAGGAAGTGCTCACTAACTGTGTGCAACCTGCCCTTGGGAATATTCCAAAGATCACAGTTCTCCCAGTGCCATACACCAAATCTTACATATTGCAGCAGCAACCTACGTGTCCTCCTTCAGGTCTGTCTAAAGCTGGCCGTGCATGGAGTGCCAACAGGAAATCCAGCTGAATTATTCCATTGCTTTGGTTTTTTTCTTAAGCCGTTGGAACTTTGCTAGTATCAGTTGTTCTGCCTCTCAGGGCAAAATCTTTACACCAAGAGAGGATATGATCCATCCTTGAAACATTAAATACTTGGAAATTCTACCATAAATCAGGAAAACCTTTCCTTCCTTCACTGCCCTTCACATAAAGATTTATAATGGGCCACTAAAGAGAGTCTGAACAGACAGTCTATAAAGGGACAGCTCCCCACAGCAGCTTTTAAATGTTTACTTCTTTATCCACAGCAGCCTGGAGACAGAGGATGCTGTGTTTCCATGTGCAGGCACCTGACAAAGATGAACATTTCAGTCCCAGGGACACATTCTCTACTTCCACTGTTCTTACAAGACAATTTTTTTTTTCATTAAAATCACTATTTCTACCTAGTGCACTTCTGTCTGTCCATTTCACATGCCTGCCTACCCCTTCTCCAGAAATACAAGATGCTTTTTCATTTGGCTGCTGTATTGCACTTTAGGAATGTTCTTCATTCTGCCTGAAATGTCTTGCATTTTTGCAAAGTGTTCTGCTTTCCCGTGAAGACAAGTCTTGATGCCATAGTGAATGATTAGGAGCCTTTGAAAAAGGTCTCTTTGTGGAGCACCCTTGTGTCTGTCACAAAACAGAAGCCATTTGCTGGGTAGAAGATGTAACCAACTGTACTAGGAATGATTTGTTCCACAAGATGTCACAATGTGACAAATTCTGTCAAAGTGAAGATAATTTTCAGTTATCAAGATAACACCTGTAATTTAAGTAGTGATTAGGCACTCCAAAGAGAATGGCTCATCAGTTACATCCTCGGAGTTAGAAGCAAATTTGGAATGGTTTTATGAGGTCCAGTTTTCCACTACTTGGAGGGAGAATTTCCCTCTCTTTCAGAAGGATGAGTGCACTCCATGACCACTCATCTTAATTATGAGAGGCACTCATTGCTTCAAAACCCCAAGAATTTTATTTCCCCACAGAAAACAAGGCAAGTGTTCTATTAGCTCCAGGAATTATAATTCTGGCATTAATGTTTTTATCTACAGAGTTTAGGCTGCTTTATTTTATTACACATAAACCAACACATCACAGGTTTGACAGTGGTTGCATTGAGCAGACAGACACACATCTTCTTTTAGACACATTAATGAGAGTTTTTATGAAGGAGAGAGCTCATTTAGGAATTATGTCTGAGGCTGTATTGCAAAGTCTTGTCTGTGCGAGTACATTAAAGGTGATAAAATATTTAGAACTACTTTAATGAATCTATTCTTATCTCTCAAAGAAAAAGAGAGGGGGGCAATTCATGCAGTTAGCGCTTAATGGAAGAGGTTTATGTGCTGATGTGTACTGTTTTGTTAACCTCCCTGTAGTTAATTCATTATCTATTACTGAAAAGGCCTTTCCCAAGATACGGAAGAGACTTTCTCCTGTAAGCCAGGCCCAATCATTAACAGAGGGAGCTGCCCTAGGTTGATACTTCCACCAGTATCAGGCACACTTCTCTGTGTCATCTGCTATATACTAGAGATCTGATAGGTGCAGCCATTTGTCAACCCTTACTTTTACAGGAAAAAAAAATTAAGTGGGAAAACTGCAGATAAAGAAGTGGGAAAACTGCAGATAAAGTAGTGCAAAAACTGCAGATAAAATAGAGGGCACATTGACTTAAGTAAAAGGGCTTTTCATTAGCTCTGGTAAAAATACAAGGTTTTTTTTCATTAGCTTCAGAGGCAGTGCTTTTATTCTTAAGCAGACTTTACTGGAACAACTTCTGCCAAATTCACCTCAATTCTAGCTGAGAAAGACTGGAAAAAGCAGGTCCTTTTCCTCTCATTTGAATAATTCTCTTACCACAACATGTTTTCTGGTGTTGAAAAGTCATACTTTTTAAAATTTACACTATGTTTATTCCCTATTTTTATTGATTTTCACCAATGAAGCATGATACACTGGATTTTCTATCCAGATAATGCTGGGAGAACTGCTGGATTCTTTTCTATGTGACAGAAATGCCATAATGGCAATGAAAACTATATTTTTTTCACATTAGAGCGAAGCGTGCTGTATCATTAAAGCAAGGGACTGAGTCGAATGACCAGGGTCATCGAGCAGCTGTGGGCAAATAATTTAGAACAGCCTTCCTAAAGTCATTAAATCAGACAGCCAATTTAGATTTCACATATGCAACACCCATGAAAATCAGGTCAGTCACATGGAGTGCCCAGATCCCAGTTTATCACACACTCTTTGTGGGAGAAGTGTTAACCTCTGTGACAGTTTTTCTCCCTATCTAAGATTAAACAATGTTTTGGGTCTTCCACAAAGGTGTATAACATGGGTTAACTCATTGATTTAATGCACAACTACTACTAAGTAATTATACCTCTTAAAGATCCACAGATGAAAGCTGCTAATGAAGCTCTGTCCTTAAGAAGCTGGTGCTGAGAAATGTACAGCTGATGGTGGTAGTAGCAAGTAGTTCTAATGAGGTCCCAACACACATCCCTCACTTCTCACTGGATGTAATAATCCATTTGGATTGGAAAAATAATGGTAACAGATATTTCTTCTTTCATGACTATAAGCAAAAAGGGTGAAAAGATACCGTTCATCCTGTTG
Source organism: Corvus brachyrhynchos (assembly GCF_000691975.1). NCBI lineage: Eukaryota > Metazoa > Chordata > Aves > Passeriformes > Corvidae > Corvus > Corvus brachyrhynchos. Next base: position 3,487,929 of record NW_008237239.1, on the reverse strand, counting down.
CTGCAAATTGTGACACTGAATGGCTGACAATTGCATTTCTGTGTGAAAGAAGGCATTAAAGGTTTAGGAAGATGAGAGAAGATGCTGATTTAGAGTGTAACATTATCCTCTGACCTACTACATATAATGAGTAACGTGTTCTAAAATTAGAGAGCATGTCCAGGCAGGATGTGGAAAGGTTATGTCTGAATGATGCAGTGTTATTAATTGGTGACTATTCGAGGTAGATTCCAACAGAAAGACACTTCCTGTATCTTTTAAGCCCTTTGTCCCCCACTTCCTACAAATACGCAGTTATAGGGAAGAATATTTTCTACCACTTTGTTGAAAAGTCATGGGACTTTACCTAACTAGTGACTTAGAAAAAAAAAAAATAGCTAAAGCTAGCTGCTGTCATGAAATGTCTGGGTTTTCAGGTTTAAAATTCGAAGTTGAATATTGTAGGTCCCCTTTTACATGCAATACTCCTCATTTAGCAAGCAGAGACCTCATCTGTGCCCTACAGATCAATCTGGCCTCAAGCAGGCTGTACTCACGAGTTATCAGTGTAATCACGTCTAATTATTTTACAAGTGCCTACAAAACTGAGGAATATCCAGGTTAAATCATATCAAAGAAAATTACCCTGACCAGAACTTCAGAACTACATCTCACACTGGAGAGCCTTTGATGCACAGGCCAAAGGAGACTCCAGTTCACTTTTCTTCCCCCAGCTGAACTGTCTTTGCTGAACCAAGACAGCAGAGAAGCCATTCCTCACTTCTGTTATCAAACAAGAACTTGAAAAACTTTAGGCTTGGAAAACAAATGCAAAAGTTTCAGCAGCTTCTTAGAAGTATTTTCTGAACTAACCAGTGCCTAATATCACAATGCATTAAGCACTCTGTTCCCTATTTCCTATTATACCAGATACTTGCAAGAGCAGCCCTTTAGAAATCAAACCTTTTTATAATCTCTCTTTTTCTCTTTGAAATCAACCCCCAAAACTTTCTGTCAAACCATCTCATTAGTATAAAAAGACTCTCCACAGCTAAAAGCTGTGTGATATATTTAGCACATCATGAGGGCACAGTGTTAAGTGTTTATAGCAGCGGAGATGACTTTGCTGTTTGCCTTCCTGATCACCACTTCCACAGAAAATTTGCAATGACTATTACATTATGTAAAACTGTGTTCAAGAAAGCCTTTTTTTTTTTACAATTTTTTTTTCTAATGTACATCAGATATAATTAATGTGAAATCTGCAAACTAGTGTCACATCCCTAGTTGTGTTTCCATATAATTAATTCAAATATAATACACAATTACAAACTGTAGACGTGAAAGAATATTATTCTTCCTGGTTGAGGTAGGTCAGCTCTGTCCCAGCTGAGCCATTTTAACTCTTCTGAGACACAAATAATACTTGAGGATCCTTCCTTGAGAAGAGTTAAAACATATAAGGATTTTTCCCCCGCACTGCATCATGCAGTATTTAGTTATAACTTCTGTAATTTACCACATTATATAATGCAGTCTTGGAAATCATCGAGGTGGCAGAGGGAAAAAATATGCCACTGTTTCATGAGCCTTTAGCAGACACAGTGGACTACGTTCTCTGATAATTAACTGTGTGATTTTATTTTAAAAGATAGTTGAATGGAAACATTACTCTGAAAAAAACCATCCATCCACAGAAAAAAAAAGCAGCTGAGAAGGAAACAGCCACCATAAAGTAGCAACTTACATCTACAAGGCAATGGTATCACCAAGGCTTCAGCACCTAAACAGGCAAGAGCTTCAGAACCTGCCATCCTCCTCAAACCCCAACAAGAGACTGAAGTACTTTTGTACATTAGAACAGTGATAGCTTTGAAAATGAACACAGAAGTGTGCAATGCAGGGAGGTGCCTGCTAGCCTTGGGAAGCACAGGGAGGATAAATTACAGCAATATGATGCCTTTATTATTTAGTAATATTATTTGGTACATAGCAGTATCTGAGTCAGGCTTAGATTTTCTTTCTTCCTCTAATCTGAGGGTGGGGTGAATGTGTTGCCAGTTGTCATTCACTGCCAGAAGCACTGGATAACCTATTAACAACTAATACATGTGCTATTGTCAGATACAGTGTGAACAGACATGAAACACATTAAAAGAATCCTGTCAACAGTTCATGATCTGAGTTTCCAAGGCACAAAATCCCTTTGTTTCCAGTCAGGGACTTTTTACCCTGATCTTTGCATTATAAATATTCCAGAGAACCAAGCAGCAAGGATTCGGTACTGCTTGGCATGCCCAGAGTGGAGGTTTTGTACAAGATGATCCCCTGTCATAAAAAAATCCCCATGCAAATTTCAGACAGAGTGAGGAGCTAAACTGAGAGCCCAGGAAGGTGAAGCCACACGTGCAGCATCAGCATGCTCTGGTGGAGAGTCCCACCTGCTCCACTCAGCAAGGAGTGTTTCACAAGGCAGTGCTGCCTTGGAGGATCAGCACTTTAACCTGGGCAGCAAAGCTGCAGCAGAGGAGTGCTCCCCACTCTGCCCAGCATGAGGAGCCTCTGCCAGTGAGGGGTGAAAAGACCCAGCACCACCATTCCAAATGGGAGAGAGCTGGAAACAGTCAATTGCTGAAAGCTGGAAAAGGAGTCCCATGCAACAACTGTCCTTGCCTCAGACCAAGCTCCAGCACTGACATCACTTTGTTTTATACAGGGCATTGCTGATATTCCCCATCATTTTTTTATTAAGGCATAGCACACTTACAAGAAATTACAGTCAGTATAGAACAAGGAGTGACAACTTGCCTGTCCCCAAACATTAAAGTAACGCCCAAAATCTTTTGACTACAAAAGGAACCAGAAGGCCCATTTTTTGAACATGAATATCAGTGTTGGATGTTTTTCAGTAATGGCCACCTGACTCTGTCCACGACTTCATGGGATAGGTTCCTAATCCCCACTAACACCTACAGAGACACAAACAGAACTACACCAGTGTGGGAAGAGAGTTACTAAGTGGAAACCAGAGTTTAAAGTGCTGATAACCACCAAAACCTGCTCTGTGCTCCTGGATGGGCCAGCCCTAGCACTGACAGCCACTTTCTGCAGTGAGGGGATCACTAACTGCCTTCAAATCATATTTAGTCAGCTTTACTCCAAAATACAGTGTGACAATTCCACAAGTGCTGCATCCCTCAACATCTAAACACTGTTTAATTGTCACAACTGACAATCCTGAGATGAAACTGCTGGTTTCACACAACTGCAAGTGTGTCTTTGGATTGCTTTAAAAAAAACAACAAAAAAAACCCACAAAAAGCCCAACCAGCCAAGAGGAAAAAAACCAAACAAAAAAACCCCAACCCAATCAACAAACCAAAAACCCAAACTCACAAAACAAACAAACAAACACCCCAAACAGCTCCAGAAAGAAACTGGTCAAATAGAAAAGAAAGACTGATGGTAATACTGACAATTCTGTAATAAGGCAGCGTCATAAAGCAGGAATTGCTATTTTCATTCTGGAGTGCAAACAAACTTTGGATTGCATGTCACTGAATATTGGAGTTTTAGTCCCATGGTCATAAAACTGTCCAGCTGTGCACTTGCAGACTGTTACAAAACCCCAGGTGAAATAAAACAAATGCAGTTTCTCTGGATCTGTCATAATCCACAGAGGATGCTTCACACTGTGCTACAAAATTTGAGGTTGAAAGAAAATGAGATCCATGTAAAAGGTAATTTATTAGTATTAAACAACGAGAACCTTGATTTTCATATCTTTACCTAAAGAATGTTTTAAAATGGTGATAGAAAAGCCAAAGTCCATAAATCTGGATTCAGAACAATAAATCTCCTGGCAATGATCCACAGATAATTGAAAAAAATTCTCATCAGTTTCAACAAACTGTAAATCAGGCTTGAGTATATTTGCAGATAATAAACTTCTTTATATGTATGTCCATAGATATGCATCGTTTTTATCTGTATTTTTATACATTCAGAAGATGAAAGAGGTGGGAAATGCTACCTTCTAGATTTTTTCCCATTCATCTTCTTTCTCTTGCTAATCAGTTCCCAGTGACTGACAGTGAAAATATCACTTTATTTTTCACCAATGAAATTTTATTTCTGCATACAGAATCACAGATCTGGAGCAGATAGGGAAAACTAACTGAATCACCAGTTCTGAATGCAAAAGAAATCTCAGACATGCCAGGTCCTAATAAAGACCCCCAGCCTTAACAGGAATGGAGGATTCTTTTGCCTTTCACAAATTCTTTCATTAATTAAACACTCAACCCAAAGGTCACACAACTCTAGAGATGGTTTTTTTTTAGTCTACTGCCTGTTTTAAATTCAAAGAATTCATAGAAAATAGTATTTTTGCTTATGAGTTGGCAAAGCTCCTGGCATAATGGGAATATAAAAGCAAAATGTATGCTCTTCCCCTGAGCACTGGCATTTGCATAACATGTTTTACATCTTAAGCAATACTGACAAAGTGATATTTTTAATCTCCCCACAAAACACAGGCTGGAGATCCCAGGTGCCCCATGAGCAACCTTTCTTTGAGCAGTTCCAGTAACATTATTGGAACTCTACATGCATAGGTGGGGATAATTCAGATCAGCTGATCAGAGGCTGTTTCTCTAGGTCCTGGTATTATGAAATCCTCCCAAAAATAATGAGAAACAGCGCCCTACATTGAAAGCCTGACAGATTAGGTCCAACTAGCCAATAAAACTCTAATGGAGCAAGAATTTAGAGAGAAAGGTAAAGAATACCATGAAAATCAGTTTGTATCTTGTTTTTAACGCAGAAATTCATTTCTACTTTGATTAGGTATTTAAACAGCTCCTCTGATGGCCTTCTGACATTTCTAAGCTAACAGGAAATACAGAAAAAAATGGGAGCAATATGATTGTATTTTAAAGCATAGCTTCCTGAAATCAATCATGCAGTTATTTTTTGGTTTGTTGTTTTATCTTGGGTTTTTGTTTTGTTTTTTCCTGTAAGAAATATTTTATGAATAGAATTGATTTCTTTAGAAATATGCCACTAATGGCATTTTAATTACATTTATAATATAGAACAGGGCTAATTAAAGATGGCAAAAAATTGATTTTTACCAGTGGTATCTTTATATAGCAATAGATAACTGCAACTTCACTAATATGTAATTTTAATTTACTCCTGCCCATTTTATCAAGCACAGTTGATTAACAGGAAAACTGAATGGATTTCCAAATTTAGGTCTCAGTTGCCAGTTGGCAATAATTTTGTGGGATGTGATTTCCATGGCCGTTTCTGCTGTGTGCAATAAACCTGTTATCACTGAGAAGGTAAACAGCATGCAGACTCACAAATTGGAAGACACTTCAATCTTTGTCCCTAAATCTTTGCACTTTCCCAGATTTATTTTGTAACTTTACTGGTGGCACATAACAGGGTTACTGTGTAGTTAAGCTACCAGCACTGCAGATTCCCAAAAGTGTTCTAAAAAATAACTTCCTAATCCATTAGTGATGGTATGGCCTCAGAATATCAACACATTAGATAGAGAGGTACGAAACAGGTTTTTTTCTGCAAGTTTCACACAGCTCCATCTCCTTCAATAATGAAGAGGGAATTTTTCATTTGTATTACTGAGTTATAGGGCATCTCACTCAGGAAATGATGGGATGACGAGCTCAGGTGGTTTGCCTGAAATCTTCAGTGTGTTGACAAATGTGAAGCTTTGCAGGCTCAAACCTTGACTATAGGTAGACACATGTAATATCCAATAGGGAGATATTTTAAAGTTCCTATGAGTTCTTAAAAGAATCAGTAGTCAAAATAAATTGATGCCATCAACAGCATAATCCTTCCTGTGTCACTGCATACAACACAACCAGATCCGTGTTCTGAACCTATCAACCAAATCCACGTTCTGAACACAGCATTTCCAAAGAATGCTTTCTTTTAAAACACTTGCTATGAACTTGATCTCGGCTAGTTTAGAAAAAGGTATTTGGGAAGATTTTTCAGCAGTCCAATCAAAATTGGAGGAGTGTGTACAGTAAGAGGAAGCAGCACATCTGCTCTGTTAAAAACAAAGTAAGGCAAAAATCCAACTCATCAGCACACACAACAGCCTTGCTCTAACGGGGGGGTGAAGCTGCTGTTGATGAAACAATTTATTTCTAAGGACACATGTGAGTTTGTGTTTCATAGATAGCAGGACTTAATAACAAATATATCTCCCCACAGGTAATTGAACATAATTCTGTCGTTTTTATCAATGGGGGTTTAATCTTGGCGTGTTCCAGTTCCAAGGAATATAACATTAACTTATTATTACCAAATAGTTACATCAAGTTAATTAGACCTAATAGCTGAGCTAAGTGGTAGCACTGCCATTAGTATTTACGGCATCATGCACTTACACTCCAATTCTGCAGGCTCTTAATTTGACTGTAAATGCTTTGTTTGGGATACTCTGGGATTTTCTACTTTACTGCTAAGAGGTGGATCACAGTTTCCTCAGGCCCCAATGAGTTTAGTCAGTTTTAAGGAAGCTTTTTGCCCTCCCTCACACAGCCTACTGTTGTTTAAGGACCAGGTCTGTAAAACGACAGCATTTGCCATTTCAGAGCTCTTTAACCTCTCTCCAGCACACTGTTAATCCATCACTTTCCAAGGGATCATATGAGGCTCCCCAGCCAGACATTCCCTACAGCACAGCTGAAATACCCCTGTAGGAAATCAGGCTTTTCTGCACAGTATAAAGGAAACAGAATGAAAGCAAGCAGTGACTTTTCCTTTAGCATTTATCATCTCTAAGGATTTAAGCCAATGCTGTGGTTGCACACTGTTTAGGAAAGTTGTCCTCAGAAGCCAGACAGAATTCAGAAGTGTAATGAAAGAAATGTAGCTAACCAAGTCTGCCTGTTCTCACTAGCTACACAGAATTATTATTTAAAAAAAAAGAAAGAAAAGAAAGCTCAATACAATAAGAGGACACAGAACGGGAGAATGGTTGAGGCTGGAAGAACCCCCTGCTCAAGCAGGGTCACCTGGAGGAGCAGTTTTCATGTTGAATCTTATGTGCTTTACAGATGGTAAAGCATCAATCCTGCAAACCTCTACACTTGTAAGCCTGCTGAAGACTTTAGGATTTTTGCAGCAGGCTTCACCCAAGCTCATCTCACCCAACAGTTTCCTGAATGAGATAATTCTATAACTCAGGCCAACACTAGAAGTAAATCTGAGAACAATATGTTAAAAGGAGAAAAGAATTTTTGTGCAAACCCATACACTGCTTTACCAGGATGAGCAAGAATCAATTAATTACACAGTTCCCAAATGTCATCCTCCTGGTGTTTTAAGCTTGTTTTGTAAGAATGTTGGGTTTTGCTAACAGACCAGAGATGAAGGGTCAGGCTTTCTTATGCTCCGTATGCTCATCAAAGAATAAATGTTAGAGGATAAACACATTTCTGATCGTCACTGTGCACTTGGGAGCTACAGAAGATTTTTCTAAAGCATTACTGGCTGCTGGGAGGAGGGAGTGAAGCCCCCTAAAATCAGAAGCTCTGGTGACCTGAAATTCAGCATTACCACCCTTTGCCCCTAACTGCAGCCAAGGACTGACCTAAGGACGGTGTAATGCAGTTATGTCTAAGAACTTACACACTGTGGATGACAAAACATCAGAGAAGCCATAGTCAAAGGCTCAGATATTCTAGAAAAATTCCTGTTAACATCTCACTTCCAAAATGTGAAATGGAGTGGTTTCCTGCAAACTATGGAGACCTAAACCTGATTTTCTGTTCTAAGGGAGCAGCAACATTTTGCATTTATTTTGTAGTCATAGGGTTATGACAACTAAGTGTCTTCATTTACATTTGCTACAGTGCATGTTCCCACAGGCCTGTGTAAGGAAAAATCCTTAGGATAATGAGACCATTCAAAAATTCCATTTCATTGCAGATATCCCTCTATTTCCAAGGGTAGGTTCTTATTACATGTTGTTTTAGAAATCCTCATCTGCACACCGATGACATACCCAAGTCAGAGCCATTTACAACAATTAGGCATTATAAAGACAAAATTAAATATTTTAGTCTCAATAAATAACCAGATGTATTTAGAACATGCACTTAAATTTTCTTGCCCCAGGGTCTCCAAAAACTGTAATGATAAGAACAGAACCAGAACAAAGCCTGAAATGCCAGAGTGATTTAATCTGGAAAAGTGAGGATTTCTGCCTTTGAACTTTGATGCAGTCTCCCAGTTATACCTACCTATATAGGTATACTTATAGAATAAAAAGTTAGCCGAGAGTGATGTGTCTATGGAAATTTCTGACACAAGGTGCTCATTTAGGATTGCAAACATTTCTAAAACCCGTAAAGTAACAGGAAACTGAGTAACCCTCTGTTTAAAGGTTTAGATTGAAACTCAGAAATAAACCTTATTATACAAATAGCTAGGAAATTTGTTTTTTAATTAAATGAGAATTTAATGTTCAAAAAAAATCCACTATGTTTATATCAAAATACTTTTGGGCATGGCTGTCTGAACTTCAGCAGTGATGTACATACATCAAAACAGAAATCCACATCTCTTCTTAACAGCTTGCCACTAAACCACTTGGTGCTGCAGATGGTACCAGAATGTTTTCCTATATACCTAAGTTCCTCTAAGACAGAAGAGATGAAGCAACCTTTCTTCACCAGGAATCAACCTAAGTTTAGCTTTCAATTGTGACCTTTTGTATTTCCAGCGACTGGGGAATGGGGAAAATTTCTGTTTCATCCCTGTGCTTTTTCATCTCCATTTCCCTTTTGAAGCATAAAGAAAATTTTCAGACAGTGTAGTATGGTAATGGCTCATTACATCTCCAGGCTAGGAAGTGCTGCAGCTCCATCTGCACAGCATTATATGGGTCTGCTGGTTCCCAAATTAATGGGAAGATTTTGATGTGGAATCCTGTAATGTTGACTTTGTTCACCAAGTGAAAGCTGTGCTGTTGTCTATAGTGTGATACTCACTCAGACTATCACAGAAACACAGGCACATTTAGGTCAGAAAAGAACTTTCAGATCATCGTGGCCAATCATTCCCCCAGCACTGCCCTGCTCAGCACCAAACCATGTCCCTCAGTGCCACAGCTGCACCTCTTTTAACACCTCCAGAATGGTGACTCTGGCACTTCCCTGTTCCAATGCTTGACAACCCTTTTGGTGTAGAAATGTAGGAGAAGAGAAGAGAACAACCCATGGGGTGGTGGTGACTCAGGTGCAGGACCTGGCACTTGGCCTTGTTGGACTCCATAGAGTTGACCTTGGCCCATCCTTCCAGCCTGTCCTGGGGCACCTTGACCTTGATATGCAATTTCTGTATTCTTAGTGCCTTCTCCCTACATTCTTGGACTTGTTTGTCAAGCTGAGAGACTAAACATTTTAGAAGCTTCATAACTAGGGATCAGTGTGCCCCAGACCCCAAGGTCCCTCTCCAGAACACATTTTGTAAACCAGGATAGAATCATCCAGGGGAAGGCTCCTTGGGGAGGGGGTCTCACTTGAGCCTCTCACTGGGGAATCTTTGATAGATATGCTAATTAGTAACACCTATAATGTTAGGCCAGATCTCTTGAGGGGGGGCATTTGGCAGGGTGCATATCGGTGCATATGACCTGGATGTGTGCACCTAAGGATCCTTAAAATAAATACCAAGGTAAAATCCCTTTTCCCCTTCTAGCCATGTATGACTCTTGATTTTAAGACCAGGAAAAGGCATCATAACAAGACACAAAGCAGCCCCTCGGTATAAAACGGCTGCTGTTCGACCCCTGCTCGAACACACTTGGAGAACATTTTATAACTCCAAAGTACTCTAGAAGCATTAGCAGAATTCACTACATGAGCCAACCAAATGCAAATGGAAAGGGGGGGATTTTGCTGTGGTATCTGCCAATATCCAAAAATAAGTAAATCCCTTCAACATTTCCTTTTCCATCTGAAGGATGGAGAAAACTGACCAGCTTTAGAAGTTTGTCAGCTGACACTCAAACACAGGTAACAAAACACAGGATGACATAAAACTTGTTTTGTATAAGGAAGCTGGGACTGGAAAAGGTATTTTGAATGTAAAATGTTCATTTCACTGCTTAAAATTCACAGGGAAAAACATTACAATCATGCAGGGGCTCTTTGATGGACTGTGTGAAATGAATAGGTGTTAGCTATTGATTTATGATGGAAAACAGACAGTTTTCCCTACTAAATATGACAACCTAGTTGCCACTAGTCCTGTTCTGAATTTTAATAGGATTGACACAAGTTTAAAGAACTTTAAACTTGAAATAAAAAAACCCCCAAACCATGTACAATAGTTTGATTTATAAGACTTGAAAATGAAACAGAAATTGTAAAATAAGAACTTCTAGCTTCTATTTGCAGCAGTAGAACAAACTTTTCTGCACAGCATTCATTCAGAAAAAAAAAATCTGTAAGAATTGTGATTATCAACCATTAGCCTTAAGTTGTAGAAAAAGAATAATTCTGTGATGGAAGCAAAAAACGGTGATCTACTTGGCTTCCTGCCTAGTCACAATGGTCCATTAAAAGCAGAAATTCTATGAAATAAATGAATCTCTGATTTAATGGCTCTTAGATACTGTGTCTTTCATCTCTTTAGAAGAAATCAAAAACAAATAGTGTAATTACAGAAATGCTATTCCCAAGTCTAGAACAGCCCCTACTCTATCAGGCATTAAGAACAAACAGCACCACAGGGAGTTAAACTTCATCCTAACTTTGGGCATAGTTTAACCACATGGTCGTCTATGACGTGAATTGCTTCAGCATGGCCACTCTTGCATGACAGGAGAGGAGGGTAAGTAACAACCAAGACAAAAAGCACAAAGAGGGTAAGCTATGCAATGACAAAAACCTGGATACTCCATGGAGAGAACTATGAAGTGGTAACAAGGTAGTCTGTCAGTCCAGATGGCTCAGAGAGCCACACACAAAAAGTGTATGAAAATGTCTGCCTGCTGGCAGAACAGTCACTCATAGCTGAAGTTACAGGCCTCAAAATACCTAGACACCTTCTAGTTCATACTAGAGTCTAGGTGAAGGTATCTAAAAATCCATCAAGTTACTTTCTCTCAACAAGCATTAAAAATTTTCCTTCTAAGCTTGAAAAGATGTGCACTGTTCTGATATAGACGAACAGCTTCACAGAAAATCAGCATTCAAAAGAAAACTTAGGCAAATTTAAGCCATTTTTAAAAATAGCTAAATTAATCTCAGATATTTTAAAGATATTAGGAATCTTTCCAAATTAGTGGGGACAATAACATTCTGACACAAATAGCCCTAAGATGTATGCTTCCTCAAAATGTTTTAGAAGAAAGACAAATTGCTTATGTCTTTAATTGCATGGAGTGTGTGGGGAAATCGCTGAAGTATATACAGGTAATTATCTGGAGTATAGATGAGAAGACATTTAAATGTCAGCAATTTCATAAATTTTATAACCAAAGATTGAGAGCTGGCGGAGTAGAGGACAACAAAGCATGAATGGCTGTCATTCAGGGCTAATAGAGTGTTAGGGTGGTTCTGATTCTATAAAATTCTGTAAAACTGGCTGGTGTTGAGGCACATGCAGAAATACAGCAATGGGTGTGTACAAGTTCCCAACATCCTCAAATCATCCCAGTCAGGCCCACTGCAGAAAATGATTCACGATGTTGTGATTATTGACTCTGCTGCCTGAGCTCCGTGGTTTATGGGTAGGACACAAAGATTTATCAAGACAGTGGAAGTGCTTCATGTGCTTTTAGCAGGACTTTAACCTGAAATCTACTTTTGAAAATAAGAATGCTCAATTTGTGCAAACCCTAAAAGGAAGGCATATGGTGCATTTCAAGACATTAAAAGGATGAGTCAAAATTCACAGTAGTACTATGGTTAAGCACAAATATGCTTCAGCAATGGAAAAGTCAGGGTCAACTTGGAAGACGACAAATGACAAACTAATTCATTAACGTTAGGGGTGAATAATTTAGACACGAGATTCATATCAGTAGTCCAAACTTTCTGTCTTTCCTGAACCCCACCTTCTCCACGTGAGGGGGTCAGTCTGCCTGTACAGAGAGATGTCAGAAAAACAGTGATCTGACGGCACTTGTTCATATTTTTTCTTTCTTAAGATGGGTATTTCAGTTGTTGTTTTCAGAGGACACAGAATTCCAGTTGCAGGTAGATTCTGTGGAAATCAGTCTTAAAGGATGCAGAAGTCCCAGTCATCCTTCCCGCAAGGAAATCTGCCCTCACCAGCGCGATGGGGCAGCTTAAAAATGATCAAGGGATGTTGAATTGTTCTCCCTTGCTAGAGCAGAAATGGCAAGACTGGTAACCATAATTCTGTGGAACAAACTGAAGTACCATATTCTATGACATCCAAAATTTAGTTAAGGTTCTCTCATAGCAGTACTTTTATACCAGTTGGTTACTATTAATGTGATTAATACATTTTATACAGATTAGCAGTTCTAGTGGTGTTAAAAGCATTTAAGATTTGGTGCTTTGATTTATATAAGTAAAATATGGAAAAAATGTGTCTTGTTACATTTCTTGAAAGACCCTGCATAGCCACCTAGACAAGAAAAAGTGTTTTCAAGGAAACAATATTGCAGGTGCAGTAAACACAAAATCAGCTAGATTTTGATCAAAATCCTGAACATTTTCTCAACAAGCATGAAGACAAGTCAGCAATCCACCCGAAACAATGATCCCCCAAGTATTTATCCACCCTATCTATGAGAACAGACAATAAGAATGGCAAGCAAAAAATGAAATGAAAAAATCTAGCTCTAGTTCTACTGAAAACAAGAGTATGCTCTTTGGGACTGGGAGTTTAGTAAAAATAAAACCCCAGAATGGTGTTGTTTGTTTTACTAGCTTGTCTTTTCCTGAAAAGATAATAAAACCCCCCTAATTCAATATTATTTATTTGTCCCTGTTATTCAGTTCCTGGATAATTAGAACAGAGTTTTTATCCCCTGTCAGGCAAAATATTATGTGGAAGGTTAATGATGCCACCCCCAAAACATCATTAGGTTATTTGATGGAGAACATTATTTATGTATGTTACAGAAGCATTTACTCCAGGGATCTTTTTCAAGTCAGCAAGAACAAAATTTTGTTCTCTGATAAACAGAAATGTAATGAGAGGCTATTGGTTTTGGGTGGCTGATATTTGATTTCCTGGAGTTACAAAGATATTCTGCTTTTGTTCTAATGGCATTATGTATTTCTATGGTGGAAATAATTAATGACTGCACAGCTTTGGTCAGCACTGCTCTGGCAAACACTGTTCAGTTGTACTCTTACACATGGGTAAGTTTTAGAGGGCAAGTCAAATTCAACCTATATTTTCAGAAAGTAGCAAAGAAATCATATCTCAAATTCCTGCATATTCACAGGCCTTATACCTGGGCAGAAAAAAAAAGTTTTACTTTTCAGATCTGTTTAAAAATTAAGTTCAGTTACTACTTTACTCATAAAGAAGTGCAGTCAGAGAAGCATTTAATTTCTGAGAAAAGATGAAGGTAGAGAAATACTTTCACTCACAGCTACTACTGCAGAACTGCACTGTCACCTACTGAGTTGAACAGCACCCTGTGAAGGAGATTAACCGAATGAAGCTGTTCTTAAGTACCAAAAGAAAGAGAAAACAAAATGATTAAAGGTTTGGAGGTTTTTTCTCCCTTCTTCGCTCCCCCATTCTCCCATCCCCATCAGTTGCAGCATCATTTGCTCCACTAAAGCCTTAAACCTACAGGAAGTATGAATCCAGGCATCTAATTTTTCCAATGACTTTACAAGTGAAATACTTCAGTTGATAATCACAGAAAAACCCCAAACCACTTGCAGATAAAAAAAAGCTTGGGACTTGCACATAAACTAAGCTTGGGACACATGGAGTAAAGGACAAGTCAGTTCTAAGGTGCAGATTACAAATTCATACAGTCCATGAGAGGGCAACCTGTTCTTTTTGACTCAAGGCAATCAAAGAGTTAAAAGTTTGCTTGTTAATGGAAAATAAATGAAAATCTTAGGCCCCAAAGATGCAGAGAACATCACAGTCCTTACCAATTATGAGCTGAATACAGGTGAAAAATACTTGCTCCTTACCTCACTACTATGGAAGCTGCTCTGATATATGGAAGAGAACACACACAAAATTTTAATGTGCTATCTTCTCCTACTAGACCATGTAGGCAGTGTTAGAACTGCCTGCTTCACCACATAAGCTATGAACCACCCTTCTCATTTTTTATGACCCTGGAGGTTTCTCCCTTCCCCTTGTCAGGCTACCACACATTTGCCAGTTTGAGTGATGTGAGGAGTTTCTAGCATGGAAAGTGTCACTGTCAGCAGTTGAGGCTACGTGGGTATGACAAGCAGAGGAATATTAACCACAGTAAAATATCCAAGATATGTAAAGCTCAGGTAAAAGGCTGAAGTGTTAAAGCTATCTGATAGATTCCTCCTATACCCTTCATCTTCTGACCATAATGTACCAAAATTCTTTTGCTTGCTTAAAATTCTCAGTGAAATGTGACTTTGCACATAGTAACAATTGAACACTTGCACAAGGCATCTGTAGAATTGGTTTTGAAAAAAAAAAAATTAGAAATATTTAAACAATACTGGGCATAAACATTTTCTTTACAAACCAGCACCAAACCTGTAGAACCAAATTCAGTTATATCTGCATTTGTTCATTTCACTCCTTCATCAAACTGATGTTAATAGAAGTAACCTTAGGGTATGAAGGAAATGAAATTGCTGAAAGTATCCAAAAGCATTTTGCTACCCTCAAGCTACTTGGGAAATAAGGTGCAGCTCTGCAGGCTTTTATTGTGAAGTAATTATTATAATTTACATTCTGGGTTGTTGCAGGTACACCTTGTAGCCAAATGCTTCTAATCCCTTGGGTCCAATTACCTCATGATAATTATGCCAGTTGGTGCCGTATTTAGTTTTATTTAAAATACAATGTACAAAGTTAAAATTGATACTTTCTGAGTCTAGAGAGACATGTAAACTTTTTTTCCTGGTGTGCTACTACGTGGGATGTGCAGTCCTTAAAAAACAGCCTGTCAGCTGTGAATCTCTTTCCAGAGGTCAAAAACTCTGAGTAGTTCAAACTGCTCTTAGGAAAAAATCCCAAACTTATTCCTTTAAAAGAAAAATCCTTCCAGAGCTGGTAACTACAAATGGATCAGAGGACGGGTGACAAGTAACTTGATAGCATCAGCCTTTACAAAAGATGAGGAATCACTCTTGACCACTACAACATTTTCTTATTACACATGAAAGGATAAAGTTGGCTCTGTTCAAACCTCAGTGCAAGGTGAACCCACCGAGGGATGCACAGGACTTTTCAGATCAGTGAAACAGCAGAACCTTCCTCAGCAAAATAGTTTTGGACTCCCCCCCAGCACACTGAATTTCAAGCTGACTTGCCATGCCTGCAATGGCAAAGGTAAACTTGTGTGACCCACAGGAAACTGTCCTTGTACAAATCCTTTGGTCCATGGTGAGATGTGGCAACCCATTAAAGAGAACCATTTCCACATGGCAAGTGAAATAAGTTTACTGACAAGTGAAATAAATTTACAGAACCAATTATACAAAGTCCCAGATGCCTAAAGAAGTAGTGGTGTAAAGAATGCTGATACGTAACCTGAATAAACAATATCATCACACACTCCACCGAAATTCACAGCTCCTGAGGGGATGGCTGTCTGAAAGCTTCATGAACAATTACAAAAAGCTGCTTACCTATGCATTTCCCAACAAATAGCAGGTTACACCATAGTGACTTTTTATTTTTAATTTCAAAGGCTTTTGTGTGTGCCACATTACTGAGTACGTGGCAGATGCATTTCCTTGAGGGGTAGATGTTTAGGTATCTGTATTACCAAAAGTGGAATACAGAGCTTTGAACCTGGAAATCTCATCTGTAACAAATACTCTAAAACTCTTCAAGACAAAAAAACCCCAACATCCTCAGTCTACATGAAATGATGTTATAATATTATCCCATTTTAGCCACTGAAACTAAGAAGCATTTTTGCTTTAGAAGTTACTGAGTTTTCCATAACTTGATCTTTCATGTGATAATCTCCTTTGGAAACGCCAGTTATTGTAGCACTCAGTCACACTGTAACAGGTGTGAGATGTGGTACCTGTGTGTGAAATAAATTGAAATACTTTCTCTTTTGTTTTTTTTGGTTTTTTTTTGTTGTTTTTTTTTGTTGTGTTTTTTTTTGTTTGTTTTTTTGTTTTTGTTTTTTTTTGTTTTTGTTCTACCTGGATTTTAGCACATGACTAGCTAAGACCCTTGAAGGCCACAGTAGGATAACAAAGAATCCTACCAAATAGTCACAGATTAAGTGTACATGCCTAGATCTGGTTCATCACCAGATAAACAGTTCAAAGCATACATTTAAAAGAGGTTAGAACTACAACTTCTTGAAATCTGCAGGACTGACTTGCCATAAAAGCATGAAAAATGTGGACAAAAGAATATTTTAGTGCACAAAATAATCTATTTGTGCTATAGACTGCAATCTATTATACCATACTGTGTTTTCACTGTAGAAAACAGCCACTGTAATAATTCACATTTTAGAAAAAATTTGTAGGCTAAAATATCTTTTTC
>NW_008237239.1:3458644-3471184 GCF_000691975.1 Corvus brachyrhynchos | reverse complement strand
TCCTGCTGTCTTTTGAGGAAATAGATTACATATGGAACAAGAACACTCCTCATTAATGTTTCTGACTTACTCCAGCATAGAGAGTGAAAAAATAATAAAAATGTTATTTTTTCCCCCATATCCTGTTCCAAATTTCACTGAAACAAATAGAAATACATCAAGATGTGAGAATTTGCAAGAACAATCTGTGAATTCAGGAAATATTCCAAACTCATGCTCCTGGGAAGCAGCCCAGCTGCAATGGCATTACTATGAAAGTTCCTACATATCATACAACAAATAGAGTTACCCGTGCCTACCGCAGAGCGGGAAGTTCAGCAGCTCACAAATTCATTGTAGTTATGTTGCATCTGTCATATTTTTAAACTACTCTTTAAGTGAAAATTAAATTTTAGCCTTTACAAAGCTTAGTCTCTTCCAGTTTTGGGAGAGAGACTTCTAGTTTTTCATATGAAGTTCGTATCTCATTTCCTTTAAAACGGCAGAGGTGGAAAATCCCCATACATGTCTCCTTTTCCACCCACCACTTCCTCAGCCTTGTAACTGCTCAACGCTTTAAAGAGGGCAGCTTCTTAAATACTGTCAACTACATCATGCTTTCATTTTTTAGAGGTCTTTAATCTTAAAACACCAAAATTGTTTCATTAGATTTAATTTTGCTCCTTAATCCTGTAATCTCAGACTTTAACTAATTCCTCACATATATGGTGTTCCTCATTTCCTCAAATGGAAATTCCTTCTTGCACCTTGAAAACTGCTGCATATATGAATTATTACCTCAGAACCGGATTGAACTGATAAAATTCCTCTACTGAATTAATGTAGAATTTCAGAAAATACATGAGAACCTTGCTACTGAAGTGTTTTAGTATCTTGTCAACCAACAGTAGCCTAAAACCCATCCCTCATTTGCTGAGACACAGACCAACAATATCCTAACAGAGCACACAATTCTGACCAGCTCTGACATTATTTATTGTGAACTAGAATTGGCACAGTGGTAGCAAGCAGAGTCTTTCTGCTATTTAGAAAAATAAGAACACTTGTAGTACACAGTTCTAATATATAAAAATGTTAAATTAAGAAATTAGCATCCAAATATATACGCTTTTTAAAATCAGTATTTAGGTAGCAGGACTTCATTGCAAATGCAAACTCTACTTCAAAATCAGTGGAGTAGTAATAAAATTCATATTTTTTCCTATGTCCAAACTATTTATGGTGGTTTACCACTGCATTAAAATAGAATAATTATATTTTAGAAATATTTTAGAAATTTCTACTGAAGTTGAAAAATAAGCATTATTATTTTTACTGGACACTTTCATGCCAAAACATATTGCAAAACACATTAATCATTTTCCTCCCATTCTGAACTATGTGATATAGTACCGGAGATAAAACATGCCAAATAATGAACCTAAGTTCAGTCACTTTGGCTAAAGCAAGAGTTTATTTTCATGGAAGGATGGAAAGAAAATCTAGGAGTTGGGGGGGGGGGGGGTTTGAGAATCATTGTGCTTTTCTGCTTTCTATTGATAAATAAAAAGAATAAGTATAAATAAAAAAACCCTGCCCACCAGATTTCAGTCAGCTTTGGAGCAAACCCTGAGTCTTTCTAGTCAAACACCTCAGAAACTCTCCCATGTACCTAAAGCATTTTATTTGTTGAGACCTATGGCAACAGAGAACACATGTCAAAGACTTATAGTTTGGAGCTTAGAAAAACAGCTGAGCAGCATTCCAAATTATCTTTTCATTAAAAAAATTAGCGTAGGTCACAGTGCTATGAGGAAAATAAAATCTTTTTTAACAGAAAACAATTATACTCTCTGGATAAGAGGAGGAAAGGCTAACAGCCATTTGCTCACCTCCTCTGGTGTGATCTAAGTAGTTTCAACATCTTTTGAAATGATTTCTCTATGGCTACTTTGAAAAGTTATGATCACTGAAAGAAATTAATAATAAATTATAAGAAATATTGAATCCTGTTAAAAACAAATGGCTTTTCCCCAAAGGGTAATGTAAAAGATCTCAGGTTTACTTTGAACATTTTTTGAAAAATCAAAAATATTGGATAAGAGAGAATGTAAAGGAAGGGGAAGCAACAAAGTGAATGCGCTATTCCTTTTACTTTTTATCCTTCTCCAGAATTCATCTGAAGCAATTTTCAACAGTTCAATCTCCTGCTGTTCTGACTCACCGTAAGAAAAGTCATAGGAAAGGTGGTATTTATGTATTCCAAAGGTAAGCTGATCCTTTCCACCCTTGCCTCCCTCTCTTTCTGTCAGTACTGGCTAAGTACTCGAAAGGAGATCCTGGACTGCCGTAAAGAACTGGAGCCATGCACTGCAGACTGGATCATCCCTCTGCCAGTGCCAGGGTAGAATAGACTGGTCAGGCTTTCCGAGGCAGGAGGAGCTGCAAAATATCTCATGAGTAAACCTCCTGCTTTTGGAATCAAAAATGTGTGTCAAAGTCAACCAGTGGGGCTACAGAGTCTGGACCTGTATAAACTTATTACATAACTCTCTCAAATGCTCAAGGATTACCTTTTATCTTCCAGAAGCTCAATCTCCCCTCTTCCCACTCTATACATAATAATTCTCTCCCAAGTAGCAAAGTTCCCATGGACTTAACTAACAAAAAAAGGAAACTTGGCACATGAGCAGAACAATTACTTGTGACATCACTGCTACATGACATTCAGAACAGCAAGAAAGGAACACCTTTATGTCATTTTGAAGAAGCTGCCAGAGTCAAATATAAAAGACACACTGTATAGGTAGAAAGCTACCGAGATAAAATTTTGCTTTGGGGAGGTAGTTGCAGTGACAGGTATCTTAAACTTCTTGAATCAGGAACCTTCCCTCTTTAAAAAAAAATTTCATTCTTCTAAATGGCTGTAGTACTCAGCAGCAGGTAAGTGTTTTTACCAGAAGGAGTTGTATATGGTGGTGTGCCCAGCAGAACAGCAAAGTTTCACCAGCTATAAATTCATTTAGTTCTACTGACTGTCAAGATTTTAATTTACATCAGCTGTATCTAAATCTAAACAGCTGTATTTAAATCTAAACAAGGTTGGCTCCAGCACGACATGCTGAAAACCCAAAGTATCTGTAATTAGAAAAAAGATTCTCATTTTATTACAGATCAACATTTGTATAAGAGTATAACATTTCATTGATATCAGTTTTCTATCCTTCGGATTACTCAATGTGAACTATCAAACAAGAACAAGCTAGAGTTTTTAGGACATTAGAAGAGATCCTTGTTCCCATAATTAATCTCTTTTGATAATTTATTGCTATTCACCATACAGTGATCAATACCCGTTTGCACTACTGTGAATACTTTCATTACACGTCACTAACAGAAACACTTACTCCAGAATTTAAAGGAAATCTTTCAGAAGGTTGTCTTTTGGGATGAATAGAGTTTTTAAGAAGTAAACAAAAGAAAGTAAGATGCATTTGAGAAAGAGCATAATATGCACAGTAAGAGGAACAGACAACAAACCTTGGCCAACTTGCACACTAATGTAGTATTTCTCTCAAATTTAAAAGGCAAAGTATTAGAAGGCCCTGATTGAAAAGTCAAACAACAGATCATTTCCTCAGAGCAGAAAGAGAGAGATTAGTCACTTCTCTTTTTATACATTTTTGGTGACCAACACTTCTAATTATGTAAAAATGTGGTACCTTTTCTTAATCTGAGATGCCTTCCCAACCTACAATGTGATTTTATGCCAGATACGTTTTGGTCGTTACTTCATAAACAAAGAACAACATGAAGAAAGTACTGAAGAGTGTAAGACGGATTTAGGTAACAATTTATCCAAGGTGTCTTTCCAACAGTGACATCAATTATCCCAGCATGATCAATTATCTTGATCATGTTCTCTCACTCAGCTGTGCTTTAAGATCACCACTGTGTTCAGGTGATACAGGAGGGTTTGTGGTGAAGAGCAAGACAAATTGTCATTCTGAGAGCTTTTAGGCAGCTAAAAAACCCCCAAACCACCTCCATAACAACAAAAGCCAACAGCATTTTAGCAAATCTCCTTGTAGATAGTAAAAAAACCTTATAGTTGAGGAGGAAAAAATGCAAATTTTGTTGGATATATTTCTTATATTTTCACCCAATCTATTAACTGCATTAACAGTGATCCACACCATTAACAACTGCATAAATAGGTCCATAATAAATTCTGTTTTACGAAAGTCAAACAGATAAAGAAAACGTTCATGTAGGGCAGAAAAGGACAGACTCTGTTCCCCAAACTATTAACAGTTTCCACATACTATAACAATGAAGAAGAAGGAGAAACAATTTCCATTACATAAATTTGGAGAGTTACTGAACTCCAGCGACATAACTGTTTAAAGAAAAAATAAATTGTTTAAAAATGAAAATATTGTTCATAATTACAATAATGGCTTTTCAAATTTAAGTTGAATTGCACAAATTGAAACTGGGTAAATGCAAAGGCTTTGGGAACAGGTAACGAGTTTTCATTCAATAGCAATTAACTTGATGTAGTTCTAGCAGTTTAGCCTGTAGCCTGCACTGAACCACAAAGTGAATTTGTCTAAACATTATTTAAATGTATTTTGCATATTTTTTACTCTGAATTTTAAAGGAGAAAAGAGATTAATTTAATTTTGTGCTTTCTTACATCAGGAGATAATTTCAAAGTGGAGCACAAAGAGTTTTTTGTAGACAATACGCTTTTTCAGCCTTCAAAGCCAATGATTTTCTATTGGGTATTTTAATTATTAATGATCACCTATAATTTTAATGGGGTTGAAATTAAACATGGCACCTGACACACATTCCAATCAGTGCATATAATTGGTTTTAAGTAACATTTTAGCCCAAACAGGAATTTGAGGTATTTTTTCATACGACAAGCGAGCGCACATTTTCATAAAAACTACAGGACAGGCAAAAAGATTTTCTAAGTTCCAGATAATAGTGTCATTTTTTTCTGAGAATAGCTATGCTATGAACAAAAAAGCACAGATTACTGTCAAACACAGGTAACTATTGCAGAAATATAGATAAAATTGAATATTTCCTCTTGCTATTAACTTCTCTGAGATAAACAAACTCAGTTCCTTCATTTTTGCAAGCAAACCAGAAAAAATCCTGAGATTCAATCTAATTACTCTCATTTAATTACTTGTATTTTCACCACTGAATACAAAAACTATAAAGGAAAAAATACATGCTTATGTAAACTTTTAATAAAAATAAAATATATAAAAATAAATATTCAAGGAATATTTAAGTCGTAATCTCCCTGTTTACCATATACAGGACAAAATCTTCACCTGAAAATTGGGAGCCATTTCAACGGCGGAGCCTTTTTTAATATGAAAAATTGCTTTTATCACCAATGTCTTCTCTCGCCCAAGACTAGACAAGTGACATGGTTTTACTCATTGCAAAGAGGAGAAAGCAGAATAAAAACCCATCCGTGGGAAGGGTTTGTGCATTCCCTGGGAGGCACAGGCTTGTGTTCTAAAAATGTTTCTGCAGATTACAAAGGAGTATTTGCTGACAGAGCGCTGTGATGCCACAGGAGCCAGAACACTCAGAAGGTGTGGGGCTGTGTGTGCTGCTGTCAAATACCTGGAAACAAACTTCACATGGAAGTTTGGGGTCACTAACAAAGACTACAGCATAGCTGACTGCTGCCTGTGACTGAATAAAGCATTCCAGGACTACAAAGCTAATGCTCCAAACCTTCATGGATCTTAATACATACCCAAAGTCTGAACAGATTCACAGGTTCTTTTCAAACTTTGAGTATTCCTGCACAGAAGATTTGATCCATTTGTTTAAAGTTTCTCCTCATACTGCACTGCTGATTGAGGCACCAAAATACCCTCTTTACTTTAGTTGAGATGATCAGACACACAAAGAAAACATTTCCTCTTTTGTCAGGGTCAAAAGATGCTTATCATATTAGTGATCACTCAGGCCACTACCTCCAACCATTTGCTCTCAAAGTCTCTTAAGAGCTACAACTAAACTTGTAAATATGGTTTTCCTCATAAACTCCTCAGACCTGAACAGTTTGTACACCAAGAACTCTGCAGGAGCAGGTCAGGAGGTGCAGGGAACAGTGACCCTTGTCACAGCAACAGCACAGACCAGTCATGCTGTCACGCCTACTTCGAGACAGAGCAAAGCAACTAAAGACCTTTTCTTTTATGTTCTCTGTCCTAATCCCAAATTAAGCAACCTTCCTTCCACAATTTGCCATCGTTTCTTACAGTCTTTCCCCCTTTCCTACAAACTTTGCTTAAAAGTTGAGTTTCAAGCCAGTGGCACACTGAGCTCCAGCACTGCTGTAGAAAACACCCAGAGTGGCAGCAATTCAGTTCTCCCACTGTAGCAAACCAGGGCTTAGGTGACAGCAGCCAGCCAGGAATGTTTGGGTCAGAAATCTATTAGCAGAATCAAACCTTATTTCATGCAATGAACTACCATACAGATTTCTAGCATTGGTCTGGCATTGTTCTCAGTCAGAATCTAAATTTCTAAGTGTAAATATTACTACAAACAGCTCAGCTGAGTCGTTTTCCAGCACCTCTTTTTGAGGTAACAAGTGTAATTTAACAGCAGGTGAACAAAAAGGGACATCACTCTTACACCATAAGCTATTATGATGATGCAAAGTCCTCATTACAACCTGAATTTCTGGTACTCACCTGTTAACGGCTGGTTTGAATGTGCCTCAAAAGAACTGTGTTTCTCCTACAAGATATCAATGCAGGTGCCCCATCAATCAGATGGGCCAGTCGGAGGAGAAGAACTCAGGGACCTTGAAGAAAAGGGGTAAATTTGTATGGAAAAAAGAATACCACTCACAATTCCTGCGAGTAGCTTGTATGTGGATGGTATTGCTTGTGTTTCCATTTTTCCATGGGGGGGCCATTAAAAAAAAAAACAAACCACATAATGCTTTCATTTGCATTTACATTTTTTACCAGGACTTTTTCAAATAGAAATCTTACTGTGAACTGAGCATTTCAACCCTAAAACCATAGAAGTCCTTTCTCATCCCCCATAATGGGTTTGGCTTGCTGAGACACAGAGCTTTGCTCCAGCTGTGAAACTGCACCCTGGAATGCCAGAATTTGGCCTCAAAGCGTGGCTGAATCCAGGTGCAGATCATTAAAGACAAATGTAGATTGCCCTATGCTTTTTTTCCCCCCCCCGTAGCTCCCCAGATGATTTAAATGCTTTCCCTCTCCCTCTGTGTATGTGGGCTTTTTTTAATTAATAATTTCCTGTGTCTGAAAAGACATCTAATGAGAGCAATCATCCTTTTAATGGCGGCAACTTTGACAGGCAGGATATGAAGCCGTGTGATGCCCTCAGTGCATCACAGAGGGGCAGACACATCACTGCTGCCATCCTCTGAGCAAAGACACACAGGCAGCTGCACTTTAAGAGAGATTTGTGCATTACTAAGCAACATATTGTAATAAAGAAAAACATATTGTGCTACAGCAAGGATTATGAAATGCCTAAGAGAGCCATAAAACATAATTAACAGGATATTGAGGATTTATAAAACTGTAATGACATAAATTTGCTATTCATAATTTAAACTGAACAGTTGTATGTGTTCTTCACATGTACTGTAAAGACAGGTGAGCTCTTTCAACACCAGCTTTTTTCTGAATGCAGCTTTTGCCTACAATTAACATGAGAGTGACTCAGAAGAAATCTTTTCTATTTGTGTTTTTTGGAACCAGCTTAACTGCACAGAGGTAAACAATAAATTTAATGAATCAGGTTGATACAGAACATTGTTTATTGCAAAATGTTTAGCAATAAAGTCCAGTAGTTTGACTTCTCTTTTCAAATTAATGAAAGTTCTTTAAAGAAAAAATAAAATTGGGACTTTTCCATAGCAAGACAGCACACGACAAGCCAGGCTACGAATCAGTAATGCACGGGGTAATTTCACTCGTGCAGGCAGCTGCAGCACAGGAATACACTCCTGGTGACAACTCAAAATATCTGCTAGGGACCACTGAGGAGCATGCAGTGAATGCTAAATTCACAACTGGCTCTGTACAGCCTCTTCATAATCGAGTCTTCACTTGATCTAAATTTCCAAAGTCACTCTAATTACTCAAAAAGTTTCTCTCTGAATTTGTGCATCAGAACAGAAAACAAAGGTGCTACCACATGATGTGCAGCATGTCCTAGCAAGACCATGTTGCACTTTGAAAAACATAAGGAAAATTATATTCAAAACTAAGATGCTTTTTTTATTGCAACAGAGTATATCCATCTAGCACAGATGTATTTTCCTGCCTATCACCAAATCACCATGTTTCAAGTCCAGGGCTTTCCACAGACTCAGGTAATGAGACACGAATCAATTGTACTGACCCTAAATAGACCTGTGCCAATTCACGCAGGAGAAGAATCTCCCTTGTCACCTCTTTATTTGTTACTATCATTTCTGAGCCATATCAAGACCATTTTAATGCTTTTGCTTTAGTAAATACCTGTTTTGAGGCAGGGTTTGCACGTGTTAAACAAGTTTAAGATGAACTATTCAATTGAAATTTACCATTTGATTAGATTCAGTGTGAAAGGTTTTTAATTTTGTCAGGATTTGAGACTAACAGATTTCTCTCACTGAAAGAGCTTTTCATGCCTCTTAAACTACAGATAATTCAATTTATAAATGACACAAAGGGAAAGGAAGCGCTAAAACCTAGCTTTAATCTTTCTTGTATGGTGCAAAAAATTACTAAAAGATGATTGGTCAATAATTTTCCAGTATTTTTATCTTACAAATTTTAGAAGGGTAAATATAGCTTATCCAAGCAGTTTAATTTTCCAGAATCCCCTTCTTTCTTGCCAAATATTCAGGGTCTTCTGGACTTTCCATAGTGAACTTCTCCAGAAGCTGAGCAAAACCAGTGAATATTCTGGACAGGTCCTCCATTATAATTTATAATTTTTAGTAGCTGAAGTGGTTTTGCCTCACTAAAATTGACTGTCAGATCATTCCAAATGATCAAAGAGGAAAAAGACAGGTGGCCAAATTCAGAAGGAACAGCAGATGAAAATCAAGGATCTCCAAGATGAAACCCCAGTAATCTGGAAAACTGACACTGATTCAGTTGGAAATTATGTTATTTTTCAGAGACAGTACTAACAAAGCAAAACAGCACTTCACAGTCTTGTGGAACTACAGAAGTGGAATAACTTCAAGTCAGAATCAGCTTGGATGGGAAATGAACAATGGGCACTACACCTACCAGGTAAGAAAAACAGCTTGGGAAGAAAACTCTAAGCAAAGAAACAAACAAAACCCAACCAAATAAACTAATCCCCCCTAAATCCCCTAATATCAGTTTCTGAGAAGAAAGAGTAAACCACCTCAAATCTCTCATTCTGGAATTACTTTTTTTTGAATGCCATATGATAGGCTAGAAATGAACTTCTGCTTCTCTAAATTTACAGTGAATTATTAAAATTGCCTCACTGGAATGATGCCAGTTATGTACATATTATAAGTGTTAAGGAACAGATTAACAAAAATGAGAAAAATATTTAAAAATAAATCTAGCAAAGTTTTAGTCAAGTAGTTTAAATTGAGTTACTTGGTCTTCGGACAAATTTGAGGGTTTATGATTACCAGTATTAAACAGATCCTTATTTGGGATCTGTCAGTTTTCAAAATGTTTTTTTTTTTGTTAGGCTCATCTTCAAAAACATTTTGGATCCTGTGATACAATCCAGAGAAACAGATTTGGGTCAGAGTAAATAAAATAATTTGTCTGCAGCTTTGGAGTTACAAGGCTGATTTTGGAATATATCTCTTATCACTACTTCTGCTGTGACCCAAGTGAAAGAAAATGCCAGTTCTGGGCTCACAGAAGATGAAAACCAAAGCACAGAAATGGTGGGATTCCTAGTCCCTGTAGCTGAACAAATGGGGATAAATCTCAGGGAGAAGGTTTATAAGTTTTATGGAAATATGGAACAACGTCTGCATGTATAATTAAGGCAAAGGATATACAATGTTACAATCTAAAATCTTGGGAAATGCTGAAAATCAGCCAACCGTGAAGCAGAGTGTACCATATAAACAAACAGCTTGCAGAGCAATTTAGAAATTCAAGAAGTGATGTAATTCTCATTATCATTCATGTATCACAGGCAACTAATAATGGCACCATGAGGCATGACTTTTTTATTAGCATAATTTTCTCCTTGATGCCACCATTATGGTTGTCTTACATTGACAAATGACTGCTGCCCATTCCTACATCTGCTCCCATCTACCTTAGACAAATTATTTTATGTTTCTGTCCTAGTTTAAAAAAAAACCCAAAACAACAAAACAACCCCCCAAACTAATTAAATCCTTTTAATTTTGTTTCTGTTTAATTACTTTGTTTTCTATATTAATTTATGCCATGTTTTTTTTATGGTTACTGCTAGCTGAATTACACTGTTGTATGTTGACAATAAAGAAAAATGTCATAAGTGTAACCTTTGAGAAATATTAGTTCTGCTTCTTCCTAATATCCTAATATATATCCTAATATCCTATATATCCTAATGGATATATACCCTACTGTAACTGTATTCTGGCTGAGATGCACTCCAGCTGTATTCTGAATTATGATTTATGTATGGGGAAAACAACCTGGAAACAATCTTCAGATTAAGCAAATGACAATAAAACGTCACCTAGCTCAAAGTTCCAGGCAGTTGTTAAATTAATGCAGTTTATCTGCTCTAGAGCAGAGATACAATATCCAGAAACTCTGAAGATGGTGCTTAAAACACAGAGATATCATTAGAGGTCAGATAGATTTTCTGAGATTCTGGATCCTACAAGCTGAATTTTAATACAGCAAAACCTGTGGCATCCTGAGCCAGGATGTTGAACAGTTTCCTCCAGTCTTTGAAGTGCTCCCTTGGTTTTCAGTAATGCCACCTACTGATGTGCTCTCTATGGACATTAAAGGAACAGTTCCTTTTCATTACAGGCTTTTCAGCAGCATGTTTAAAACCTCTTAAGTCTCTAACACTGTGCTCTTTCTGAGGAAAATCTATAATTTTTGGCAAAAGATCATTAAAAATATATGATATAGCATAATACTTGCACATTCTCAGTATTTACAGAAAACATTTCTAGTGAATTAATTACTGGCGTTTTAAGGTAATTTGTTTTCACCTAAAGATTTTTAGCAAGTGAGTAAAAAACCCCATTCAAACATTAATAGCAATGGCAAAAAAATTATGTTGGATATTTCTTTTTCTTCTTTTACTTGTGAGAAGAAAGCAAACTTATGGGGAAAAAAGACAAGAAAATGAAAAACAGTTTACCCTTTGTCCTCCCAGATCAATAGGTTAATCAAAAGAATCTTAAATTACATGCCATTGGAATGCCCTACAGAAATGAGCCACTCTCAGATCTGTACCATCTTTACCAAGGACAAGATAACCTTAGATTGGGTATGTTGCGTACAAAATTGATTGGCTTTGTTTAAAGAAAATGTTCTTAGGTTAAATGGATAAAAACCTATCACAAAATTGAAAGTAAACTACGATTTTGCTCCATTAAAAAAGTCTCCTAAGCACTGAAGTTAATGAACACAAATTTGACTTAGCATTCTTAAAATATTTAACAATGTCATCATACTAAATTAAAAAAAAACAACCAAACAAAAAAAAGGGCAAGTGTCTTAAATCTCAAAAAGAAGCTCCCCCTCCAAAAAGAGGGTTGGAAAGCCATCAACAGTTGTGCTGTTCTGTGGTAGGAAATAAGGCATTAATGAATGCTGGGAAACTTCTCTGGAGCTGATAGTTTTGCTCCTTGCTGCTGCCAGCCGGTATCAGGGCACAACCAAGCGGACAGATTTTCTGAAAGTGTGTTTCTGGACTGGACAGCAAAAGAGTTCCCTACAGAATTTCAAACCATCTTCCACAGCTGAGAGTCATTGGTTATTGGCTTGGATCCAGTACGTATATGTAGATATATGTGTGTGTGTATATATATATATAAAATTTTTATGCCAAAGCTCGTGTCATGCCAATGCATTCTGCTCTGCCATGAATTTTCCAGGCTGTTCAGACACTCAACTGGGCAATGCAGAGCTGTTTTCAGTCATTTAGACATGAGTCAAAAGTTATCTGAAGCAGGCACGGCGTTTTATCAGATAAATCCTGATGCTGCAGGGTCAGGGTTCAGCTGCTCCAGCATGAGCACTGAGTACTGCCTTGGGGCTCAAAGACATCTGTGTGCAGCTCACGGACATGACAAGACTGTGCCCTTTTCCAGAGCAGCTGAAGGCAGCCTAGCACTACTGAAATGGCACTGGATGCTTTTGACAGGCAACTGCACCATGCCCAGAGCAGCAGAAAAGATTTTGCAGGCTAAGAATTAAAGTATCTCAAAGCAGTTTTGGTCTTGCTGCTGATGCAGATGCACTCCAGAGTGGCAGGGGGAGGAAAGGGGGTGAGAGGGGGACAACTTAACAA
>NW_008237239.1:3426059-3458587 GCF_000691975.1 Corvus brachyrhynchos | reverse complement strand
AATGGGATTAAGTGTGATACACTTAACATACATGAGACAGGGGCTAAATCAGCAGCAGACAAGAGCAGCAAGTTGAAGGCCCATGCAAAGTCAGACCTTGATATCGACTCACAAGTCCATTTCCCACTGTTTCACCAAAAAAAGAGGTCTGCCATTGTATCAGCCTGACCACACAACTGCCCCTAGCAGAGCACAGCTCTCTTCCAGCTACTCATCAGAGAAACAGCAAAGAGAACCCAACTTGGTGTATCCAGCTTCTCACACCTATCAGCATTTGCTACTCAAGACTGAACTACAGCCATGTTCTAAAACAAAGAGGGATTTCTGGAAGAAATCTCTACGTTACAGTACTGGAGAGCAAAGCACTTATCAGGAACCAGGACACTGTAACAACCATTGCTTCTAACATGCAATTTTTGCATAAAATGAAACAGTACTGCACCACAGAATGCACAATTGTTGAAGACATTAAAAACTAGTCAGCACAATCGGCATTTATTCAGCTTTTTCATTTTGTCCCCTGCAGGTTTCTTCTGAAGGTACCAAGCAAACATATTGCTATACCAGAGATGTGAAATAATGAGCTAACCACAAATACTAATTTAGTATTATAAAACAGCAGCATAATTCTTGTCATTACTTCATGTTCATTATAATAATATTATGGTACAAATCCTAAAAAGCAATGTATAGATATTGATATCTGACTAAAGGCAATTTTTTCTCATTACTTAGTTTGAATTTATATACTTTTCATAAATTTCAATACTTCAAATTACATTCCAAGTTTTTGGACATCAGGCACTACAATGAGAGCACAACATTTTTCTGAAGGGATTAAAACACCGAAAAACCTTTTTTTTTATTATTTGTGTGTGTGCATTCAGGAAGACTGGCAGAACTGGTGACTAATAGTCAAAATCAGTATCTCACCATAATCATCAATATCCTCCATCAATGGCAAAACCAAAACTGAGGTTCTAGGAGACGAGCAATGTGGAAGCAGTAGTCACTAGGCTAAAAATAGATTTAGATTGCACTTTGAGGGTTTTGTGAAGTCTAAAGATGGTAACATTTTTGTTTTAGTGTGATCTACCTTCCTCAGGCTCTAAGAATTGCATATATTGTGTCTAACTTTAACTGTCTCAGGGAAAAAAAAAATTGACTTTTAGCTTCAAAGTCTCAGATCTAATAGACTATAGATTCTGGCATATCTGTCATACTAACAAATGATAAAACTGGCTGCTCTGAGATCAGATCTCATTCTACTAGAAATTCAGCCAGCTGTTATTTTAGAAGAAACAAAAATTGAGACCTTAACTGCCTTTTTGCCAAAGGACTCTGGTTACTCTCATGACTGCTCATCATTCCGTCCTCTTCAATTTTTAAAACTAAATTAAACTTTTAACACATTTAAAAAATCAAACAAACAAAAACCTGTGTGAAGAGGCTGGGGGACCCGGCACTTTCTTCTCTCGTCAGGAGCTTCCTAAAGAGCTTAACAGACATTTCATGTGTTCCTGCAGGGAAATGGAAGGATCAAAGCAGGCAGGATTTTCAAGATTATGGAAACAAAGACCCACAGCATCCCACACAGGAGAAAGTGAAAGGATTTAAAAACATGACTACTTGAAAATGCTTTCTCATGTAAACACTCTATGAAGGAAAGCTCACAAGGAGAAAGTGAATAACTGAAAAACATCAACAAGTGAACAATAACTCACAATTAAAATCTGCTTCCAAAATTAAGTAAGTTCATGGGATCTAAAAGTGAACAAGCAAATGTCAAAATGCATTGCTGTTCTCTACAAAACTGGACCTCAAAGGCTCAGCATTTGTCATATTGTACATAAGGAAGAGCATTTCTCACTTCTACATCCTATTGTCACCTTTACCAAAACCAGGAATTAAAAATAACGTATGATGTTATTCGATTTTCCGTTTAAAATCCCGCCGACATAGAAATCACAACTAAATCACATTCTTATTCCAAAATTATCACCCTAATATCTTCCCCATAGCAATTAGCACCAGGATTTTAAATCACAAGCACCTGCATCCTAATAGAAACCCTCTAGCCAGTCACACATCAAGACATGCTCCAAAATGTCTGTGTTACTGTATGAAAAACAAAACACCAGCACCCACAAGAAAAGAAGAGAGTTTCAGGGAGCCTCTCCAACAAAATTCTTTGTATAAATTACAGAGACTCTGTACAGCTGCCCAGTGGTCCTGCTTCCTCCACTGATGCAGGTGAATCCCCTCCTGAGGAAGCATTTCCTGGGCAGGCACACCAGGATCTGGCTGCCTGTAACTTCTTGTCTGTGAAACAGGGAGAGCTGGCACAAAGACAGCTAAACACTAGAAACTGCCTTCTGTTTTTTCCTATTGGACTTCTCAAACAAATGACAACCTCTGGGAGCTGTGTCTGGATAAGTGGTTTATGACAGTGGTTCCACCTTTCACACACCAGCTTGTGTCAACCTGCAAAGTACCAGGTGAAGAACTTGACCAACCCTGTTGCTGCAATAAATAAGAATTTAGTTAAGTGTTTACATCTGAAGAAGTCAGTTCCTCATGATGCTCAATGTCTACAGGTCAGTTTCTAGTTTCTCAGCACCTTTTATAAACCTGAGAACAGTTTGACTGCTGTGCACATCCCGTGGAAAGCTCCAGGCATTTTTTTTTTCCTCATTGCAGTTTAAATCTCTCTTGATCCACTTACAGAGAAGATGGAAAAGTGGAAAATGCATCTTGTCAGACTTGCTTTATTGCATTCTTGTAAACAGACCAAGATCCCACTTACTTGTTACAGAGATGAAACACTTAGTTTGTTGGCAAAGATCAAAATACAAACCGAAAGAAAAGCCTTAATGTATCACTTGGAACAGCAGGCAGCATTACAGCCCATCAGAGAGAAACTGACTCCATTCTACAAAATTAATGGGCAAGAGACACTTTGCAAAAGTGTTCTCAAAATAAGCAAGTTTTTAAACTGGGAGAATTCCCCCAAGAATTTCACAATCTTCACAGGCTCAGACACACCAAAAGAATGAAAGGCAAGAAAAAAGTTTGCTTGGCAGTCTGATATTGTTACAGACTGAGAACTTACGGGTTTAGAAAATCAGGACCATGCTAGCAGACAACAAGGATTTGCAGCTGTGGTTTCCATCTTAAGGTTTTCTTTTTTAAAAAGAATGTTAAACAGAATTTTATTTTTGTGGTTGCTTCTTCACTGCATTCACAACGAGGCCTGTCAAGGGAAGCTGTATCTTGAGGATTGTGCAAATATTACCATTTTCTACTGGGCAGATGAGCTTCCACTGCACATCTTAGGTACAAATTCGCAGTTATTTCATGGGATGAGGATTTTCTAAATTCGTGATATAGCAAGTGGAAAATTTGGCTCCATTTTCATATAAAACAGGCCCTGCAGTTAAAATACATTTCTACACATAAACTGCATTGATTTGTTCTGGAACCATTCCAAACATCAGAAACAAAAACCTCACTGTTTACAAGTCACTTACTGGGTAAATCCACAAGCATGTTAAAGATGACTTTCAAAGTCTTCATTAAAACAGCCATCAAATATGTAACCTTCCAATAAAATTCAAATATTCTAGGCTATTAACTAAATTTTTAAAAAAGTATTTTACAAGTGCAATGCCAAATGAAATTGAGCATGATAATATTTTGAGTTAAATGGTGGGATCTCAAATTATTGGTAATCTCACCATCAAGATGATGTATAAAAAATTCATAGATATCAAAGTTACATGAACAGAAGGAAAATCTACCTAAAAATTATTTCACGTATGTGAAAGATGATGTATAAGGGGAATAACTACACTTATAAAAATGACCTCAGAAGCCCAAGCAGCTTCAGAATTCCAGCACTTTTGTAACACTTTTTATTCTGCCTCCCTTCTCTCTACGATAGATTAATAAGAACTTTAATACCAGCTTTTAGATGATAATACTAACTTCAGATGAAACCCATACTGCTCCAACTTCTTGAAAACTATGATGAATGCAGAGTATTCAAAGACAGGCATATTAGATATACTTTCACTGTAACCTGAATATTGCATATTTCATGCAATATTGTTTACGGCAATAATGAATTGGAAAATCCTCTGCGATTTCTGTGGTCAAGTGCTATGACTATTCGTACCTTTATGGCAATTTGTGACATGAATCACTAATTCATTTTCTTCCTGAAATGAGTCTAATAGATACAGGAGGATAAAAATTTAAAGGAAATCTTAATACAGGTAGGTTCTTTTGCCCTGTTCATATTGCTCAAGACAAATACTAGGAGAGCCATTTATGCTTGCAGATTATTCCAATTTTCTATTTTTATTCTATTTTTCTGCTTCTAAATTGATAACATGAATTCCATTAGGTTAAGCTTTTCAAGTTCTGACTACTACAGTACTGGACATGACTGAATGAGCAAAAAAGTTTTACTCCTGTTTCAAAAGGACACTCTTCATAAACTGGCAGAACAAGCGCTCCCAGGAATTGGTTCAGCCTAAAGAGAAATTTTGCTGGTAGACTGAGGTTAAAGGAATGGCTTTTGCTGCCTTAGTGGAATCCCAGGTTATAACTTTAGTTGTAGTGTAATGTGTTTGAACAATTTCTATAACTGAATTCCAGTCCTGAGATTTGCACTAACATTTCCACCTCTTCAACAAATGCAAACAGAAAGTATGAAAGGTGAAGGCCATAAGTTATTTATATGAAATGATATTGAAAATAACCTTAGAAAAAAAACCACCAGGGAGATCTAGAACAGAAATTAATCATCTGCTTCTACACAGCTGATGAAACAACTTTCTGCATTTGATGCAGTAAATCATTAAACTTTAAGTATACGAGACAGGGAATGTTATCCAACAGAGCCCTCAACAGTCAATTGATGTAAATGCTTCAGGTCATAAATTATGGTAGAAACACCAACTGAGGCCGATGGTCTTTATCACTGAGCATACACATGCACATACTGCATGCAATGAAAGGTAATTATTAGTTCAATGTTGCTACTGATTTGAATGAGAACAAAGTTGCACTTCAGCATAAAAATACAGTTGTATGTACATTCAAAGGAAAACATATCCCAGTGTCTTAATGTTTTATTGCCCACATCTTTTTTATTTTGGTGGTGGTGATGATACACAGTTATGTACGGTTTATGTATGTGGT
Organism: Corvus brachyrhynchos; assembly: GCF_000691975.1. Taxonomy (NCBI): domain Eukaryota; kingdom Metazoa; phylum Chordata; class Aves; order Passeriformes; family Corvidae; genus Corvus; species Corvus brachyrhynchos. Next base: position 3,453,379 of record NW_008237239.1, on the reverse strand, counting down.
GAATCCACACAGATGAACCAACAGAAGCTTCTCCAGCTTAAGAAATATTTAACCAACCAGGAACTTCAAATGCCCATCAAGACCATACACCAAACAAAACATTTCTAGTTCCAAAGCTAGAGAGGGGGGATGGACATCTAAATTCGGTGAGAGCTCACAATCACTTGAAATGATTCAAGCTGGAATCTTTTGTACACCACCAGAGTCATGGGCATCCGTAATAACCAGCACAAGTCAGAAATGCCAGTCAAGGTAAGAAACACTGACAATGGGCAGGGTGAGAAAGGTGAGAAAAAGCACTGTTTCAGGGGGATTTAACTCCAGAAGCTACAGACTGAAATCCAGTAATTATAAAGAAAAATAAAAGGGAAATTCCCTAGGTTTTGGATAACTATTTTTCTGTGTAACTGATATGTGTGTGCATTGGTTACTTTTATCCTTTATTCTGCTCCTGTAGGTGATGTTACTAAGCCTGGTACAAGCACTCGTGGGAATAGCATTTAAATCAGTGTCCCCTCACCATTTTCTGTGCTTGACTCTCATTGTAAGCCCTTAAAGCTTAAAAGCCCATAAGCTCTAAACAGCTGCCTTTTCAAACAGATACTCTTAACACCTTAGTGTTTATTCCTCCACATCTAAAGTGGTGTTCTTTCAAAATTATACTTTTCTGGTATCTTTAATTCTACTCTTACAGTCAAACCTTGTTAACAGCTAAAATTTGGATGCACTCTCACTCTCACCTTCAGCATCATGACACAACAAAAACTGCAGCTGTGGCAGCCAGTGCTGCTTTCTACAGAGCTGTAAGACTCAGCTGCAGAGAATCCTGGTTTTATTGGTGTGACTCATGGTGGTGTTTGACTAATGGTAAAACTGGGAATAATCCAAAGCGCATATGCGAGTTCCATTTGTTTTACACTCCTGCAATGCCACTGACTCCGGCACCACAGTTACTCCTGATTTACACTGCTGTAAATCAAACTGCAATCACAGTCTGGGAGTACCTTAGCGAGCCCAAACCCAGCATTTTCACATAATTAATGTTCCAAATAGCTAATGTCCTACTTATTTTTCAGACTTTTTTGCACTGTAGTTTTCATCTCCCCTGATTTAGCTGTGTAATTACTTTTCAGTGGTGGCAACAGAGAACATGCTTTCTCCCTGCTATCAAGGCAGCATTTATTTTGTCAGTTAAAGTAATTACATGTGTCACTGAGACTGAGTGTAACCACCAGGGGCCAAAAAGAGAGGAGGTAAGAAACAGGACAAATGATGTAAATAATTCAGTTCAAGAAATGCAGTTTTAGTAATTTTTTTGTCCCTCCAAAAATGGCATCATAGGGATAAAAATATCATATATCAAGTATCACACATCAAGTGAAACAAATACTAAAAGGATTAAAGGAACTGTTTCATAATCATAATGACTTAAAGAGTTTGGGAGTGGAGAGAGCAGAAGAGCAAGACAGGGTATTTTAACTACAACTCATTTCCATAGCCATTTATGTGCCAGCTACTGAAATGATGCTGTTGAGCCTCAAGACTCCCAGAGACAGCCCAGAATTGAACACCACACACTCAAAGCATTTTGGGGGAGAGTATTTTAAAATGCATTTTTTAAAGAAATTCAAGTTAGTCTGTGCTAGATATTATCAGTGGGACCGAGGCAAACCACAGAGAAGCTTTAACTGAAAGCACATTTTCAATTATTTACTTCAAGCACTGACAATAAACTGGTCAGGGCAACATGAAACTCATTATGAGCTAATTTATATTGCTCTGCTCTGTGCTGCTGTAGTTAGACTGATATAGTCACCCTCAGCTGAGAATTTGTACATTATACTGTATGTCCTAACAGGCAGTTTATGTTTTAGGATTACCAGTCTAATCCTATCAAATTCAATGCTGCCAGTATGTAATCCTGATTAACGTTAGTGTTTTCTAAGAGTGGCACCAGATCAAAAGTAATCAGCAGAAGTCATATGAAAACCCCCCTCCCTGGATTTTAAATCACACATACTGAACATAAATCTCTGTATTATCAAGAATTCTGCTTCCACAAATGGAACACATTTTGGTGAAAAAAATAAAAGGTCCATAAAAATGAAGCAAATTATTTTTTCTGCTGGAGCAAGAAACCAATAGTTTCCAGCTCAAGGACAAATCATGCAAACAGCAGAATAGGATGCAGTCATTACTGCTTTACTGCTTTTACAGTTAATGCATAAATGTAAGAACTAGACATTATAGAAGCCCTTATCTAGATATTCTGCTAAAAGCAATAATGGGATTTTAGCACTTAAAAAGGGAACCTAAACTCTTAAACACAAAATTGCAAGCTCCTGCTTAAACCTTAGAGATACCTAAATTAGTTAGTTGAGAAATGTGTCTTAAATATCTGCCAGCACCTAAAAATCTTCTTCTAAGTGTTTTTTGTAAACCTTTAAATGCTGACACAGGTAAATAACTCAGTGCTTAAGATCAGTCAGGTTCTATCAACCTGTCATAGTGAACTGCTCTAGAATTCTGTAATTGCCCAAACATTTGCTTGAATTGCTCAAAACTTTCTCTGAATTACACGGTGTGGGGGTAGGAAGGAAAGGTTAAAAAAAAAAAAAAAGGCAAAAGCTGGTTGTTTCACACATCTGCTCTATAAAATAAATAAAAGTCAGAGTACCTTTAATTCATGCATATACCCCAGCATAGAAAAACACACATCCCCAAGGATAAGACTGTGTCCTAAACACTCTCCATTTTCTGTCAGCTTCAATAGCAGGACTGACAGTAGGCAAGTATGAACATTCACGACTCTTTTGCATCAGTAGGTTGAGCTCTCACCTTTGGAAGAGGACACTGTGGTTTGGTTCCTCTGGTAGCAATTTTTAAAATGTATTTTACATCAGACAACCACTAAATAAAACTTACAATGAGGTGGGGTAGGGACAGAGCCCTGCAGCTTCTCAGGGGACAGTTTTCAACATGAGGCTCTAAATTAAAATGTGACTGTACATTTCCTTCCTTTCCATCTCAAAGAGGGTTTTTTCCCCTTTTCGAAGGTGTACAGCCATAAAAGATGAAAACTGCAGTTCAAATGATCACCCATACTTCACAGAGAAGTTCCAAACACGTTGCTTAAGAGAGTAACTTTTCTACAGTCCCTTCAAAGAACAAACTTGCTTTTAGGTGTCAGCTTCAGGTGATAGTGCATGTCTCTGAAAATTTGGCTGGAAACACACCATCCTGCTGGGTTTAGCATGCATTTCAGAATGAAAGTACAAAATTGTGAAGACTTCCTCAGTAGTTTTCTGATCAGTACAAAGTCTGGGTTTTATTCCAGTTTCACTCTAAGGGGGCAAACTTTCAAAGCACTCCTTAAAAGCAAATATCTAACACCAAAACTCTACATGATTCTAGACAATGGTTTTAGGGAAGAATTCTACTTTTGGGGATGAAATAAAGGATTTTAAAATTATGCCTATTATTTGGAAAACTCATACTTTTCAGCCCCTTTCAAGACAAGCTTTATTACATTGAAATATTTCATCTTCCAAACATTTAATCATACGCCTGATTACTCTGCACATTAGAAATTAAAAGCTTGATCTTCGAAGCCCCCATTATTTTAATAAGAACATTTTTGTAAAGGTATGAATCATATCAGTTTCTGAAGTAGGAAAACTACAGAACAACTAAATTGAGAGTGCTAGGCAATAACAGCAATAATCAAAAACATTTCACAGGTGAATTTGAGATGGTCTTTAAAATCAGAAAACTATTTTTGCTTGTAAAGGACTTCTGTCACAGACTAGTACTGAGATGTACTTCTGAACAAACACACACAATAAAGTGATGCATTGTACACATCCAGCATTGTACACATCCAGCAACTATTTGTGGAGACTATACTAAATCACATTATTCTAGGCAAAAATAGATATCAGAACTTGCAAACCTACAGCCACATTTTCTGGTGAAACTGGTGTAGTTCAAGCCAAACAGGTACTAAATGGTGCCAGGGCACTGAGCGTCCTACACCTTCTTATTCTGGTTATTTTTTTCATCTGTCTCTCCTTCAGCTGCTCTGTTTACTCTGTTCTCTGGAGCTCAGTGGAGTAGTTACCAGTTCCCTAGGATGGCAGTGGGGGTATTTAATGATCATGGGGCAGAAGAGACCACCATGCTAAAAATTGCAAATGTACACCACTCTTTTACACGCAGGCCTGCTGAAATGGGGAGAAGTACATGCACAAAACCTTTAAAATTGTAGTGCCTGTGCTTTTTTCCTCCATCAATATGTTAAAGGCAGCAAATGAGTGATCATATAAATACTTTCTGGTGCATTTTAGTGTTGTTGTCCATAGGGAGAGGAGTATATCTTTAATCAATTTAATTTCAAGAAAGACATACTTTTAAAAGACACCTTACACACATGGCATGAAGACAAGAATCTTAAAGTTTCATAGACTATGAAACATAACATTCTTAAATTCTGAAAATGCAAAGCAGCTGCCAATTAAAAGGTTAAACTGAAAATTATTGCCGTGGTATGAGAAAAACCCAAAGAGAAACAAACAAACAAAAAAATCCAGTTGAAGGACAAATCAAGCAAAATCATACGAGTACATCTGAGTTTCTGTGAACTGATCAGCAGATCATCTGTCTTAAATAAGGTCTTCTTGCTGAAAAAGAACACTTTTTGTATTGTTGTGGCTTATTAAGCCTGGTCATTGCTATTTCCAGGCTGCAGACACCTCTCCCCTGAGAGCTGCACTGAGACAGCTGGGAGAGTCATCTCAAAGCAAATAAAGCTCCATATGTTCAAAGGGCTACATGAACGAACCCTGGCTAATAATTCCTCACAGCACCATGCTCAGTGTGGAACTTCATCACTGTGGGGTCGCTGTAGAGCTGAGAGATGGGAGCGAGGTAAAATGACACCACAGTGACAAAAATGGTGCCAAGGATAAGGAATGGAGAACCTTGGGACTGTTCCTCCCAAGTGCGACGACAGTGTTTTGGTTGGTCAGGAAAATGTATGCATTACTTTTCTCCACAGAATTTGTTGCACATTCTAGTAAATCAATATTATTTCACTATTCCAAAGAAACTTTCAGATTTGCATAACTCCTAATACAATTCTAAGTAGGTTTTTTTCTACCCTTAGAACAAAAGCTAGTAGCTTTAACTTCTCATTTTCAATTTTATAAATAGAAAAAAGTACAGAATCTCCTCAACATAGAAGTGATTGAAATTTTTCTTCATTTATTTTCAAGAGCTAAGCAAGTATTACAGTATCAGCTTTTCTAATCAGCCTAAATCCTCCCTGTCTCGTGGGAACAGCCCACAGATACTGATAAGGGCCAGGGAAGAAGGAAGGTGATCAGCATAGACTATACACCTCTTCATCACGAAAAAATGCATCACAGTTTAAAATCTCAAGGTCTTAATCAGCATGAAAAGAGTTTCTGAGGGAACAGATAGGAAAAATTAATACATATTTTTCCCCTCTGTGAAAAAATACGATAAGGTTTATTGGCATAAGCAAAGAGAAAAATGGTATTGTTATTTGCGAGGGTAAGGGTTTATAAGGATTCACTGGGGAGGACTGCATCTCAGTGGGCTTACATAAATTTGTTATTAAAAAAAATAAGGTGACCTGAACTACCAAGACAGACTGAGGAACACGTTAAGGAGATGTTACAGCACTACAACAGCACTAGCAGTAACTACCACAAGAAAAACCCCAAATGAGCAAACAAAACAAAGCCACCCAATGAAAAGAAAAGCTTGGGATTTTGCCCTAAAGAAGAGTTGATTCTATCCTGAAGTCTGCATTGTCTCCAGGGCTGCTGCAGCACGTGAACAGCAGCTCCACATAAGGCTGCTCCTGCTTGGCTTAGAGTCAGTTTTAGAACACTTTGCTTTTGCTCAGTGCTCGTGTCCTGCAAGGATGGACAATTCATGGGTGAGACCTTTCAAACTGCAGTGTTCTAACACAAACCCTCAGTCTCACTGAGGAGCATCAGTAACCCAATGTCTGATAACAAAGAAAAAAGACCCCATCAGATCCTCCCAAACAATGTGGCTTCATCATTAGGGGCTGTAATAAAGCAGGAACCCACAGCAGGCCAACAAGGCGGATCTCTGCTCAGATTTCCCCAAAGCTTCTCTTGCTTCTACCTAAGTTCTTGGGAATTTAGACATTGGACACTACAAACATCTACAGAAGTAAAGGAACTTGAGGTTCAGGTATGAACATCAAAGCTTCTATTCAGATATGCAACAGAAAATCAGGCTATGTTTATTTAGCTCTTCATGGTGACTTTTAATGCTGCTTTAATGAGTTTAAAATGTATTCCAACAGCCTTATTCAAACCTGGCTTTCTGTTTATGGAAAAAACACAGAAAAATTGCAATAGGAAATACCTGTCGCTGTACTATGTTCAAACCTTAGCCCAAAGCATCCCAAATCTTAAATGATTTCCTGGATTATCACTCAAGAATCATTGCTTTCTTCCGGGGAGCATTCCTGGGTTTTTGTAGGATACATTGTGTGATTTTGCAGGACAAGATTATATTATTTAGTTTATGAATAATACTTCAACTATCTACTTTAATTATAACATTTCTTTGTTGGTTTAATCTTGTCACTATGACCATTCACTTCCCTTTCCTGTCCTTTTTTTTTTTAAGGAGTAGAATGTAACTATTTTTTCCATAGTAAGATATTATACACTGCACATAACTTAAAACATTTTCTAGTTGCCCAGCAAAGTCTGCAGTGATGCAAAATTCTAGATATGATCTTTGACATAAAAAAAATCTGCAAGATTAAATTTAAATATATGAATTAATATTTCTGTGCACTATTCAAAATAACCTTTTGTAACATATCTAATATTTTTGCAAATTTGCTTTTGCAAGCTGATGAAAATACTGAGGATTTTTTTTTCAAGCTCTGCCAATTCATTTGAATTTCCCTGTATTCTGAAGATAAGGTTTTGGGAATTGTGAAACTTCACTGTACGAGGTGCAACTGTATCTATCATCTTGGACCATTTGCTTCCTCTAAAAAATTCCTTTGGTTCATCCTAAAGCTCCATTTTCAGGTTAAAAAAAGTAATTGAAGGTGAGCAGGAAGCCTGATTGTGCTTTAAAAAAATCACCATTTAACCAGAACAAAAACAAAGGAGGTACCTTCGTATTTTAATGCAGCAGGCTGAAAATGGATATTTAAATCCCACATTAATTGTCTCTTTTACTATTACACTGTGTACTATGGGAGACAAAAATACATACAGATGTCCTGGGATTTCAGTGTCAAACTGTGCTCTCAGTACTTCATAGCAATACGAAGAACTTTCTATTAAGAACTTAATAGAAAAAGCTGAGTTAAAATTCAAGATTTCCAGTACCAATGGTATAATGAGAAACACACAGCAACAACTACAAAATATATTTTCCGAAACAACACCACTGATTAATTCTGCTTCTTAAAGAAAAACTCGCAACTTTCCAATCCCACAGTTTAAAAACAAGTTATACTGCTATATAAGGTAAGAGCAGCCCTCTTTATTTCAAACTCATTTTTTTATTGCTGATCAGACTATTAGTCAATGCTAATATTTTACTTCACATTAGAAAGTGATTATTGGTCAGCATAACCCCAACCCTACCTTTTCCTCCCATCTCTCACAGTTCTGTACATTAGAGTGGGAACAGGCATTGATCACCCTTCACCTGAAGGGAGGAACCGCCTCAGAAACTGCCCTTCCCCTTTCATTCCTAAAGAAGGCATGGAGTGAAGCCACCAGAACATGACCTGTACATCTTAAGCATATATCACAAACCAGAGCAAGAAAATCAAAGTTCATAACTACCAAAATTAGAAGGCCCAAATGCTCAAAGCAGCTTTAGGCCCTTCCCAACCTGTGTTGATATTCTTCCATGTTCCCACCCATGTCCAGGTTAAAGAGGACAAGACCCCCAGCAGTTCACTTTTGCACCTCAGTGTCTGTCAGCAGCTTCCTTCCCACTGTCATCCTGCAAGAGCCACACACAGCCAGTGTGCACAAAGGAATCCACTTGTCTATGGATTAGAGCAGAATATTATTTCACAGAATATTAAACCTCTTCACACAGTGATGTTGTGACATCACTGAATCCAAACTGCAATGGAGCTTCTGATTATTGTTGTTGCTTCATAGAAAAAAATAACACACAATGCTGCTAAACTGGTATTTTTAGTATTTTTCATTTAAGTACTACTAGGCTGAGGACATATAGAAGACATTCATCTTATTTTCATGCCTGAATAAATCTCTAAAAAAGGCTTTATAATGAAAAAATTAACACCAAATTTAGCTATTACACTATTATGAAAACTGTTATCCTCCTTTTCATTGTGATAGATCCTACAGTGTTTTAGGGCTTTTCTTACTGAAAGGAGGAGCCAAAAACCCCCCAGAACTATCTGGGTTGTTCTTCTCCACCCTGGGTCTGTGAAAGTGATTAATCTCATCCATGTGTGTCGCCCTTCACTTGTCACTACTGAATTTCTTATCAGTTTTTCAGATAGATTTGGGGTCTGGTTGTTTGTTTGAATTGTTGCTGGGGTTCTTTTGTTTGTTTGTTTTGTTTAAGATCATTCAAGTATCCATCAGAAGATAAAATATCTTCTAATCAAATGAAGAAGGCTTATGAGGCTCATTAGGACAATACATGTTAGTCTGTTTTTAAGACAGGTACTGTCAAAAAATCCGAATTTATTTAGTCATAAGGAACAATATAAGACACTCTGAGAAAGTATCACATCTGAAAAAAAAAGAGCCCTATGAAGTGCTGGCTTGAAAGGAAAAGAATAGTATACATCAAATATTCACTGGGCCCCTAATTAGTATTTATTTCTGTTTTAAGTGACAAAGAAACATGGCAAATGGAAAAAAAAGTTACAGAACCAGCAATATTTAAAATATAGATGTCACTTAGCTCACCAAACTCATTATTTTCTTTTTTTCTCAGGCTATAAACAGCATGCCAAGAGAAATAGTTTCTGTGTGTGGTCATTTCTATGCACTGATGTATTTTATAATTTTCTGAGGAACCATTTCAATCCAATGCAAAAAATGCTGCAGGCAACTGTCGACTATTTGATTTTTTCCAACTGAGAGGCTTTACTATGTGATTCCAATAACTGTCAGTTTTATCAAATAGCAGAACTTTTCCATTTAATAAATTCTGCTTACTTCTTTAATTTAGGACATGCTCTAGACTACCTCTTAGTGTTTCAGGTTGTCTTTATCTCACAGATCATTCCAAGACATCCGACAGGAAACAGCAAATCAAACTTACTCCACTATTCACTAAGCATGCAACCAAGTAAATCCATTAATTACTTCATGGAGGCATTTCAAATGGTTCACATTTCATTTAAATCGGGCTACAAAGATCCTTGGAGTAATTTCACCAAGGTTTATTCAGCAGTGAAGTCCTATCTCATGTTACCCTCTGTCCACAGGCCTTTGCATCGTGTGCAGCCTCTTCTCCTCAATACTACAGCAGTTTTCTCAGGGATAAAGACACCAAAAAGAAGAATGCAGCTCAGAAATATGACAGAATTCACTGCTAAAATGTACTGGCAGTTTGCACACAATCAGAATGCCACCATTTGAAGAAATCTGATCTACATGTTTTGGCATCACAGAATTAATTTTGGTTTTCAGTATGTCACTGCTTCAATCAATTGCAAGTGTCTGTTGCCCCAAATTCAGTGGGTGTCAGAGCTGTTCAGTGAAGAATCAGGACACATTTTAGGGTAACATTTACCCCATTAACACAATCCTTGTGCTTGTCTACCTTGTCTATATTCCTGGCCTCAAGCCATGTTTATATCCCTGGATGCTGGGTCACATGGTGCTCACATACCATGTTCCATACTGGGATGAACAGTGACACGAGGAATTGACAATTAGGTTGCTGCAGTTCTTTAAAAAAAAGTCATATTGCTGACACAAAATAAACCCATGAGGGGTTCAGAAGGTATTTATTAGCAAAAGGAGTACAGGAGTTTCTTCCTTGCTAGGAATACTTTCCAAATCTAATGCATCTGCTGCTTGCCAAGCCGCTTGATTATTTTTGCTTCTGTTTGGATATCTGTGTCTGCAGAAATGTGAGCACAGAAAATTTAAGTCTGATAAGAATAAAGGAGTTGTAGGTGTGTTCAGAGGTAAGAATGATCTGCTTCACAGGAAAACTATATATAAATGGTGAGAAAAAATCAAAGGCTACATGTCCATTCATTTCAAGTATTTAGCTATCCTACTAGAGGATTATTAGTTATTAAGTGCAAGGTGAAATACAGGTAATGACATCATCACTGACAGAGATTTGATTTGTTAATCAAAACAGAGTTGAGAATTAGACACATTTAGAGTTATGTACAGATTTGACAAAGGAATTATATGTGTAACTATGAATATAAATGAGAAGCTAAAGGGTGAGGCCATCCCTTATATACAGTACAGCTGTATAAGGCATGTGATGATCCTTGGCTGGGATAGTTTTTGATCCTGACAATATGTAAGGCCACCTGGCCAGGAGCAGAGGCTCCTGAGAGGGAAAGGAGGAACACAAAAGCACATAAACAAAAAAATGGAGATCCTGTAGTCAATCACATATATAAATATGTGTGTGCATGTGTACACATCCACATCAAAGCACATCCCTCCTTGTCTGCCACATAACAAACTGTTGTCCTGTCTGCTGCCAGCCTCCATCCCTGCTCCTGATTCCTGTTTTCATTAATTCATGGCAGCTTGCACTCCTGTGTAACACATGCCATTAGGTGGAGAGAAATCTTTACCAGTGATTCTAAGAGCACTTACTATTGTGAAAGACTTTGACAAGGTCTTGTCACATTAAAGGCACAGGGGTTAACCCTGGAACCAGTACAAAAATCATTCAAAGCAGGGGAAGTCTCAGGCTGGCTGTCAAATGGTTTGGAGCAAGCACAAAGACAGCCAGTTTTAATTGGAAAAAAGGTTGTCCACACAGGTTTGGACAATGTGTCTCTCTTCAGAGGGGGAAAAAAGCTTGCCTGTAAAACTATCTATTATACAAGTCTGGGACGGTAGAAATACAAGAATATTTCCAGAGACTTCATTCAGTCTGCCTTTGATTTAGCTGATCTCCTCAGAGACCTACAAGGCCAACTATACAAGCTACAAAAATGACTAAATATCTTAAACCTCACACAAGGCTAACATTCTCCATCAGCATCTATTTTGTCCAGTTAACCAACAATCTCAATTTCTGCTGTCAGAACTAAGGGGATCACATCTGATAATGTTTAATTCTATTTCAGCCTCTAAAATGCTATAGTATTTCAGGCTTTCATAAAGTAATTTTGAATTTTCACTGTGGTGTGACACAGTTCAGAATATGTGTATACATATATACAGCCTAGTACATAATGAGGACACTCGCAATGTTTCATGGTCTTGCATACTTTTTTACTGAAGTTCACAGATACAGGAGATGAAATAAATATTTACCAGTTTCAGACATTAGCTACTGCTGAAAATTAATGACTTCTTGAAAACTATTGACTTGTAGATTATAACAGGAGCTGAAAATACCATTCTGATGTTTCAAACTCAGAGTATTTGCTTATTAAAATGATTGGTGGCTGAGGAATTCCTTTTTTAAACTCATACAATCACTCCTGTCATTCCGTCATTCCAAGTGTGATTCTTTCCACACAATAAAAAGTGAGCTCATGTGTTTCACAAAATTGTTTTAGTTGAGATTAAGAACGTTACAGTTGGTAGGCAGAGGGAGTCCTTTATTGTTTCACAGTCTTTCAGAGCCAAACAACAATCTGAGTGCCTAAGGAGGTAGCACCTGAATTAATTAATGGTCTGGAATGACAGAGCAAGCTCCTTTCCTACCAGCTAAAATTACACCAACTGCCAGACCTTTCTCTCTATTATTTTCTCTTTAATCCTTGGGTGCATAAATCCCTGAATTATGAGACTGATACGCTACACGAGTAAAAAAGGGTATTGTAGAGATTGAAGAAAATTTTCATTTGCAACACACACAAACAAGTAACCAGCAAAGACCAACAGAATCTGAAGTGTGCAAGTAATGTGCAAAAATGGTCTGTATATGAGAAATTCTTAATGTCTGCACAGCAGCCAAGATGCCTCACAAACAGATCAGAAATAGTCCTCAAAGAAAAATCAGGGAAAATTAAAAGAGACTCCCCAAATAATTCTGTTGGTGGCTTACACAGGTCAGCTCAGAACAAAATTCTCCCTGCAAAATCAGTAAAATAAAACCCCTGCCTTCAGAAATCCATTTTTAGGAAGTCTTTAAACGTGAACTGACTCTGGGACAACGCTTGAACCTAAGTCCTCACACTAATTTCTACCCGTGGTTCCAACCAACTCAATTTCTGTGCCCACTCTGGTTGACTTTCTAGGGAACTTTAAACTGTGAATATCAAAATCATGGATGCAGCATCCAGAAGCCATGGACCTCGTCTTCCAGATCTATTTTATGCTGGTACACATAAAGTGCAAAAAGACATTGCCACTGGTGAAGATGCCACCAGTGCATCCTCCACCCATGCTTCACACATTCCCCACCTGCTCAGCATGGCATTCACCCTGCTTGCCTTGCTTCTCATTGCTGTTAGAGACCAATTTTAACCTGCCACCAGCCAAGGAAAATCTGTCAGAATTCACCATGCTCTGCAGGCTGTGCTCACTCATTTACAAGCTCTCCTTTCCTCCTGGAGAATCAGAGACAGATCATTGCATCTGAACTAAGTGAACATAACACAGTGAATCATAAGCCAGCACCAGAATCATCAGGGCTCATTTCCACAGCTTTCAACAAGAGATTCATACATTGCCCAGTTATTTTCTCAATTTTTCAACACATTTTGGAATACCTTGGAAAACCTAGAGAGTCACAAGCTGAAATGTTAACAGTGCATGGAAGAGACACAGCCTCACAAATTTGCTGCAAGCAAGCAGCATTATCTATAATTTTCCTCACCAAAATGAAATCCTAAATAACCCCATAACTGGTCAACTTTAACACTGACTGACAAAGGGGCATAAATGAGAAAAATACACTCTGGGAAGAATGTAAGAGAACTCAGAAAAGATCATAATCATTAGCTATCCAGATGGTGCACTTACTGCTGCTTAGCTTTGAATCACGAATTTAGCACTACATAAAATTCTTGACAATCTGCAATTTCAACAAGAGTGAGTCTTTTCCAGATGATTCCAATATTAACCACAAAAAAAAAAAAACCTGGATAAAGATACATTCTTTTGAGCTTGTTCTATTTTTTTCTAGTGAACCTCTGCTTCTTTGAACTTGGACTTTAATCTTTGTTTTCAGGTTGTTCTACTTGCAGAAATGATGATCTGTTTATACAGCTGGTGTGATAGTGGAGATTTGTAAGAACAGGAAAAGTTGCTGAATTTTTCTCTGTAGCTTTCCAAGCTTTTCTGTGCTTCAAAGCACACAGCTGTGTGATAGCCACAGATAGCACAAGCAAGCAAGACAGGTGAACAAAAATGAACCACCTGTGGCCAGAAAGGCTTCAGAGAGCTGGTACCAATATCAGTGTCCACAGTTTAGCCAAAACTACAGGATTTTAAGTTTTTAAATAGAATCTATTTTGACAGAACTCACAGAAGGCAAGCATTGGAATGGAACAGAAAGTTACTAGAAAATGGGGACAGATTCACCCTTGACAAAATCAGTCTATGAGGAAAAAAAGAATAAAGGAAAAAACCTATTTTTAAGCTGTTAAAGCACTGAATATACCACTCAAAATCCTCTAAAGGATTCCAGAGATAACAGTCCAAGAAAGAAGTTCAGTCCCATACAGAATTCTCTATGGCCACATCTGATTTTATGTCCATTTGAGTCCTTTTTTTCTAGAATCATGTACAACTAAATCTCACAATTATTTTAATGTTCCATCTGTTTAGGCACACCCAGTAACTATTCTGCCTAATTATGCTGACACACAGTGCAGCCAGCAAAATCTTGAAACTCATCATAAAACACTACTATTTTTCCTGAATAAAATAGCAGCAAAGTGAATGATGATGAACACAGGTTTGCTTTAGAGTGAAAAATAATCTTGCACCGTGATGGTATCCAAGATATTTTGTCATTGTTTCCTGGTCAGATCTCTCTCTCTGTCTTTATACTACTGATTTCAATCCCAAATACATAAAAATTCATTCGAATTTCACCTCTAAAAACTCCCCTTTTCTTTAAGAGAAGCCTACTGGAAACCTCTCTCCCATTCCCAGCTTCATGCACGGTACTCTCTTTGGAGTGTACTTGTTACAACGCAAAATATTCTATTTTCAGCACGCCATCCTGCAAATCCAACCTCCCTCGTTCTGGCTTGAAAACGAATCTGGACTGTTCACCATTATCCATTGTATAGGGAACAGTGTCTGAGTGATTGTGAAATAACACTCACAGACAATTGTATAAAAAACGTGGCAACATGAAGCAGTGAAAGCCCTTTTAACCTTACTCAGCTGATTTAAACTTTTAATTTTGTTAGTGAAAAGTGACACAAAATGTTACCTATGTCTTCAGTAGACATATGCCCATTACATATTTCCTTGTGGGACCAGAGTGTTTATGCAAAAAAAGAGTCTCATTTACTAGCTGAAACTACTTGCCTATCTTAAATATTTTTAGTTATCCAAATGAATAATATAATCTGGAAATTCTCTGCTAAATGTAATGCCTGGGCTTCGTTTTTTCCCCTGAAAATGTAATCAGCCCTTTACTTAACTGATATGAAGAACAACCTCTGATTCAGCTGCCCAGTTTTGCATCACAGGTAACTGATGGCTGAGGAAAATGATAGCAGGTGTATTTTACACTGATGTTTGTCCAAACTGCCTCATGAATTAATGAATATATTTATAGAAACCAGGAGTAATATACTGAATGCTCATAGATTAAGAAAAAATTAATAACATATTCACTGCACAATGAATAATTTAAAGAAAGATTATCTTAGAGATTCTTTACTATCCTCATTTCTGGGTCACAGATGCTCTTTGCTTATTTTGTCATTTTCTTCTCAGGAATATCCTGACCCATGATTTTAAAATCATGAGGAAAATAAAGAATTTACAATATAGGAAAAGCCAATAAAAATATTTCCAGTACCATACCAGATCTACATAGAAACTATTCAAGAAATTAGTATTTTTCACCATTAGTTTTTATTATTTTCAAAGCAGAAGGAAACCCCAAACCCTGACTCCCACTCCTTTTTTTTTGTTCCTAATCATTTGAAGAACATTTCAGAGACTTATGAACAAAAATTAAGTACACTACATCCTTCTTTCAGGATCTAATACTCTGAAAGTTGCCTTTCTGAAATTCTGAAACATTAAATAAGGCCAAAAGAACCTCAAGAATATTAAACAGGGAAATTACAAACTTGGTTTTCAGATATTAAAAGCAAATATACCCTTCTCATTTTCCCCCTTGCAGTTAAACTGCCACTTTCACATCAATATCCTTTTATTTGCCTTGCTCACTTCCTCCCGAGGCATTCAGTCAAAATCATCTGTGGCACATCAACTAATTTCAACCTAGCTACAAAATGGGTGTACTTGTCAGGAACATATTTACTTTGAATATTACACAACCTAAAACTACGAGAAAAACGAAATTTTAGCAGCCTCTTTTTGGAATAGAATGACTGAACATCTCTGAAGACAGATTAGACAAGGGATGACATTAAATTGTTGCCTAAGATACAAGGATTGAAGACTGAGCAACATGGGAATTTTCTTCCAGTTTTACATTTCAAAGCCAACCAGCTAAAATCCCCACCACCTGCTGATTATCCAAAGTTCCAAATCATAATTTTCCTTCTGTCCTGACTAGGCTCCAAAAACACTTGTTTTTTGGCTTTGCCCTGACAGAGAGTCTCTCTCACCCCTCTTTGATCACAATCTTCCATGCATCTCCTATTCCTCTTCTATTTATTAGTATAAATTCAATTGTAAAGCGTTCATTCTCTATTAAATGCTTTACTCCTCACATCTCAGTTATCTTTCATTGCTTTTTAGCCTTCAAATCAATTTTTCTCATTGCCCTCTTTCCTGGACCACATCATTTGAAGGTTCCCAGTGTCAACAGACTCTCCAAAGGTCCCCTTCCCACAGTGTAGCTGCAGCGACTTTGATGTAAAGAAAATCTTTATGACTCCATGGTTCTCCTTTAAGAACTGCACTGAGAGTGCTTCAAAAATAATGATACTTTTGTGTTTTGCATTTCACATAAAATATTTCCCACCACAGCAAATGCTGTAGATCACAAATGCATTTCAACAACTGGCTCACAAAACTAAAATGCAAGAAGAGAAAGTACTTTTTTCTCCCTTCATATTTGTTAAGGTTTGCTTCTATTAAAAAAAAAAAAAGGCTTATCCAAACCACATCTACAAACAAAATTTAAAAAAACCTGATTAGGTATAACCTCCCTGAGCTTTATGCTGTATTAGAGATAGAAGTTTTTAAGATAATATTGTATCTCACATTTCCTCTAAAAATATATTTGATTTTATAGCAAAATATCTTCAAAATACAAATACTACTTCTGAAGTAAAAATTAACTAATTTTGAATAAAATCCAAACACAAAGTAGCCAGTGCCCTCTGAAATACATCTTCCTCAGGCTGCTGCAGGTACATCTTTAGGAATTACATGCACTGTCATCAAATTAGTATATTCCATTGCAAAGCTATGCTTATTTCACTTCTGCTTTTTTTTATTTAGGTCTCACTGTACTTGAACTGTATTTCGGGTACATGGGTCACAAAGAAAACTTCTTTAAATATATTCCTGTGAGATATGAACAATCCCTGGGTTTTGGGCCTTGGAGTCACAGTTCACCTTTTGAAGAAAATTAATTATTTAAAAGACCAAAAGATACAACCCCCTAAGTTGAGCGTAGAAGCAGCAACAGGAAGTTGATCTAATTAGCCATGAAAAGCAGGCAGAATTGGGAAGGAGGTGAATCAGTGCTGGTTGTATGCAAATTGATCTGAGGCATACTAATTTTAACATAAAGATGTGTTGGAAGTCCTTTTTCTGGCAATGACCACAAGAACTTCCATCTAAGCCAGCACAGCAGGTAACAGAGATAAGGTATGATGGTCTGTGCAGCATCAAGGATTCTTCTCACAGGAACAAGGATTTTCTGATTAAAAGGAGGATTTTTTTTCTCATTACTTCAATAATCCCTAGTGTTTTTCCAATATTAATAGGTCTTGCTTTCCCTTACAAGAGAGAAATGAATTTTCTTTGGTGAATAAAAAATGAATTCTCAATCTAATGATTCTGATCATATTCTGGAGTCCTACATTCACATGTTTCCCCACACCATGATGTTAAAAGGCAGCAATTTTTTTTCAATAATTTCATGACGTTGTTGACACCCTTGCCACAGAAATACTGCTAAGCACTTTTGTCCTTCAATTTTTATCAGCTGATTCCCCTCACTTACTTGTCTTTTCGCCATTTTAAAATATTAATCAATGTAAGCTGGAGAAAGATGCACCTTTACCTTGGTTTCTATATTGTTTTCTTGCACCTCATTAAGTCACAGTGAAAAACACTCTGGGATACTGCAAGCAGGAAAGAGAACTCTCTTTTCCTGTTTATTATTAGAGTTCATTGCCTAAATGACACCTAAGATGACCAACTCCCTTCAAAGGACGTTTCTCACAAGGTGGA
The DNA here is from genome assembly GCF_000691975.1 of Corvus brachyrhynchos. Classification (NCBI taxonomy): domain Eukaryota; kingdom Metazoa; phylum Chordata; class Aves; order Passeriformes; family Corvidae; genus Corvus; species Corvus brachyrhynchos. The sequence goes on along the minus strand of NW_008237239.1, from coordinate 3,435,566 downwards.
AAACCCTCAGGACTCCTCAATGCACGGCAGCAGCTGCATGTCCCAGAAGGATCAGTCAGAGAGAGCATCCCTTGCCTGCCAAGCTGCCTTCCGGTGATGAAGCTGATCTGGAATCCACGTCATGGACTCATCCTCGGATTGCAGACCAGCAACTCCCATTTGTGAAGCACAGCTCTGAAGTTCTGGCCGCTTTGAAGGCTTTTCTTAACTCCAGCCTGACTCAGAGCTTCCTGGGATAGGGACTGCAATGTTTAATCAGCTGTCAAGCTTTGTCAGGAGCAGAGGCACAGCACTTTTAACTCTCTGCATCTTCGTTAAATCTGCTTCAGCTTTTCAGCTGCTGCCTTCAAACTGAATGCTGCTCAATACAGCCCTTAGAACAGCTATCTCCTCACAAATCTTTTGTTTAATTAGGCTGGAAACTGCTATGGCAGAAGAAGAAAGAGAGCAGACTAACGTATTTGGTGACATAAATGAATTGACCCACAGCGGTAAAGCCCAAAGGAAAACTGAGAAGCTAAGAACATTAAGAGCAGCCAACTTCAAAGGTGACTGTACAACCTTAAATTGTTTTGTTATTTTCTGTACAGAAATATTAAGAAAATTGCGATTGAGTATTCCAACACAAGCAGTAAAAGTGAAGACTACCCTTCTGGTTGTAACCATATTCTTCATTACCAGAGAATCATGTCCCACCCCTGACAAAAGCTATCATGAGAAAACTATTTTCTAACCATAAAATTCTTTATTTTCTCAGACTTGCCCCAATATTCACAGTATTCCATCTCACTAATTCTAGAGCTTCAGAAGGCTTATTTCCCCAAAACCAGTTCATCTGCCTCCCTATTTTGCTGAGTCTTCTTGGGCACACCCAGTATTCTTAACCAAGAGGTTCTCTGCACATCTTTCATGACTCCCTAGAATCTACCTCTGAGTTATGATTAAAACTGAAAGAGACAGATGATCTCATTTGATCAGTGCTGCTATTTCTCTTCATATTTCTGCCTTTTTTGCAGTCCTACTTTCCCGTATCTATTGTCAATACCTCTGCTTCTTGTTACTTCAGTGTGAAGAAAACATCAATTTGACTAGAATTACAAAAACCAGAGACCACTAGTTACTGTGAAAATATTTTCCCCCTCCTGGGTACAATCAAGGAAAATCCATACACTGAATATAGGTAAGCATTAAATGAAAAAGCCTCACCAGTATGGGAAAATGTTGTATGTCATAATTCTCCCTTGTTAAAATGGCTGCTTACAGTGCTTCAGCAGCTTCACAGAACATGTTGAGTTGACTTTGTCACACAGGAACTCTGAGGGGTGAACAAATTCCATCACATGGAAAGCACATGAACAGCAACAGCAGTACTGTACCAAATTTTTTACTTGATATGGCACTTAGATAAATTTGCCTCAGGCAACAAGTAAATCATGTTTTATCTCCTCTCAATGTCAAGTACACAGCAATGCAGGGAACAAAACTGCTGTACAATTTGACAAAATCCATGCTCTGTTATGGGCATACCTAACCATTGAATATCTGCATATTTTCCCCCTCCTTCAGGGTTCATTGCCTGTGTATTTGAGGAAAGCACGTGCTGTACCAGGCTGCTTTCTCTCTGAACTCTGGGAAAGGGAGAACTCTCTTAAGAAACCCAACTGAGCCCAAGGCTGAGCAGGCAACGGCTTGTGCATGGTTTATGTTGTGGAATAACTGCACCCAGAATGTTCTGTGTATTGCTTCAGAGAGAAAAGGAAGAACCTGAAAGCCCACAGAAGTCAAGGAAAGCTCTTTCATTTCCACAGGTTTTGTTTCAAATTTTATATGCAGGGGTAATTGGCTCTTTCTGTACTATGGCCAGTCATTCAATTATAGAGACAACTATTATTTACCAGTCCTAAAAAATAAATTAAATTTGCTGTAATATCTCCATTAACTCTAATACAGCCTATCATGTAAATCTGCAACTCTATTTTGGCATTCAATAAATCACATAACTATCAGACCTAAGGAGTATTCAGGGGCTCTAAGATCTGACTGGAGCAACCCAGAGTAACCGCCAAGGTTATTATGGTCTGTTTGGTCAATCAGGCTGTAATGTGTGAAAAGAGATGTACTAGAATTTGGTGCTCAATTCAGTGAATGTCCATGAGATTTTCACTAATCCTTGAACAGTTCTAATGCCAGTGTATCATTCATTATCTTCTCTGTCTCAATAGATTCACATATGAGAGAGAAAAACACTCAGTGATTTCTTTCTGATTGCAGCAGGGAAGAGAAGACACTGTTCTCTCCCCTCACTGTGTCCTAATTCTTAGTTGGGAAATTACAAAAATTGCTTTCCTAGAACTTGTATATAGGACAGAGAAGGGTAAATATAATAAAGAAGGTTATTGGTACCTGAGATTTATATGGGATGGGCAAAAAACCATTACTTAACTGCTCCTCATTATACAATCACGGTATAGGATGTTTCTCCTAAAAACTGCATATCTTGATGAGCACTTTCTGTCTGATCAACTCCAATAAATCTTTTACAAGTAACTACAATGATTGTCTTAAAATCATATCTCATTTTATTTTCCATTGAGCTAAAGAAACACTGCAAATGAAAAACAATTCCAAGACTGTCACCTGCTCCCTTTTCCACCAACAATACGTGCATAAATAATCTATTTATTGTCATTGTCTTTTGTTTCCTATGTTACTGGCATTCGTGCAGCCAAGTGTAATTTGATTTTACCTGAAGATGCATTTCCTGACCAAATGAGCCTCCTTTCTCCCTAGATACTGATCCATATATAGGAATACTATGATGTTCCAGCCTCAAGCAATTTAAAAGATCAAGACCATCTGTTATGTATTACTTGCAAATTATTCACTGGCATCTTTACTTGTTGACACAAAAAAAAAAAATTTAAAAAACCCCAAACCCAAACCTAAAGAGCCAGCCCCAAACCACCACATTATTAGCAAGTTTACAATTGAGAACAACTCAGATTAGTCTTCACTCTTCTCCTTGCCTTTTGTATACACGGGTCCAGAAGCACATTCCATAGGCTCTACCTGGAGATACCAGGAGATGCTTCCAAACTTCCGAGAACCTGTAGGTTTTCTGTAAGCAGTGCATAATATCTTGTATTACTGAAAAAGTAATACTTTTTGACTGCTCTAGCACCGTCAAATGTAAACTGGTGAATTTATTTAAAATATGGTTCTCCAGTAGAAACTGTTTAAACTTTTCACCAGTGAGTGTTATGCAGGATATTTCTCCCAGTCAAGTCACAAAATAATTTTTAAATTAGTAGGAAACAAAATAGGTGCTGCAGGAAAGGCAGATTGTTTTGTTTACTAAGATGACTGTTTGTCTTGCAGAAGTCATGTTTCAGATGAAAGGCACTTTCAGCTGCTGTCGGGGAAAAGAACGTGGAGAGCCACATTATGATGTGATGCTCTGAGATGACAAGGTGACACACAAGGGAATCAACGTGGCCCAGCAAGACTTCTTAGCAGGTGAAGCATTACAGATGGAATTGTCACAAGTGCACAAAATGGCTCCTGAGCTGACACCAAGTGACAGAGCAGTGTACTGCCAGGAGAGTAAATATTGGGATTTCTTAGAGCATTCTGTGAGTGCAAGCAGCCTGCATGCGCTGCACACAGAGCATACAGGAATCCTTTTATAAACAGGATGGCAAAACAAAAATCCATTGCAGGATAGTGCCTTCCATGAACTGTTGCGCATTTTAGAACATACCAAACAGTTTCTCCAGCAGTGCCCAAACACGTGGTCATCTCAAAAACAGCTAAAAAAGAAAATGTTTTATGGCTACTACTCAAGAACTGAAAAATAGCAGGTTTCTCTGATACAGGGCACTTCTCAGGTCTCAGAGGCTGTCATGCTTTGTATTTCCTCAACCATTAAACAAGATGATCATTGACTCCTTTTGTCCTGTGCAAAATCAAATGCATGGATGACTCTTAGCAAATAATTACCTCCCAAAGGAAAGGCAGGAGTGCTGGACTCCAAGAAATGCCTTCAATGGTTTTAGCTTTTAAAACAACAGGAGGGAACTGAACATTAGAACAAATGGCCTAATAGAGACTGAGAAACAATACCCAAAGAACATTTGGGGTGTCACTGTTGTTCATTGCAACATTAATGACATTGACATTACAGCAGGGACAAGGACAGGCTTGCAACAGGGCCACACTGTCACATAAAGAGTGGGATGCTATGGCTACTGCAAGAGCTGGCAAAGGGCTGAGACAGAAGCCTGGTGCAAAGGGAGACACCAATGTTGAGTGGGAACGTTCAAAACAAAGCTCTGCATACAAAGGAAAAAATGTTCACTGGAATACAAAGTCATGGCTTGGAATGAAAGATCCAACTGCAGAGAATGTCCAAAGAGACAGGACAGAGCCCAGGCTGTAAACCTGTACTTGAAAGAGACACTAATCCCATACCACAGGCTGGGAGATTAATAAATAAATAAACTGGAATAAAGGAGGCAGTGAGAAAGCTGTGGGCACTAAGTCTGCTAAATGGACTAAATAACAAGGATGTATTTTTCTGTTTTCTCCTTTTCTTTCCCCTACCGGTCAAACTAATCCACAGAATTTTTCTGGACTATATTAGTCTTATAATTTGTTAGGTCCCCTGGTATCAACTTTAACATATCAATAAAGCACACCCCAAAATCAATTTCCCTACTATGAATTTGTTTTTTTTGTTAAATTAACTTCTGCTTATTCAAGACTCATAATATTTATGTGCTTCTGACTCAGACTTAACTCCTATACACCACACCATATCCATTATTCCCAGTTGCATGCTTTAAACAACTATTCATTGCCACTGAAGTCTAAAAAAGTACTTACACAGTTAAAATTAAGTGCATGACTCTGCTTTTGGACTGAGGTCACAGTTTAACACCCTAAGATTGATTCTGCAAATCTACACATAGCAAACAGTACCAAATAAAGCCTTTCTTCAAGGGAAGGCAGAAAAAAACATCTCTGGGCAATTTTGCAAGAAGATTAATCCAGTTATAAAATAATAATTAAATGTATGAGCAAGTGGGTGGTTAATTAAGAGGATGGTTCATCACCCAAAAATATTCTTTTAACATAATGGTAGAGCAACTGGCAAGTAACAAGGACTGCTCTGGAATCTATAATAAAAGCTATTGGGACTACATCAAAGAAAGTTAATTTATTTAGTGCAACAGCTGATAAGACCCTTCATATGCACTAAACACAACTGAAATTCTTATTTATTGCATAATAAAAAACACGTGTTCCTCCTCTGTGCTGCTACGCACCCTAATACACTGTCTTATAAGTATTCCAGTAAAATGCTTCTGGTAGAAGAAGGGGTGAAAAAAGGTGATTTACAAATGGCCCTTGTTTCCAGTTAAAACTGAACAGTGAATTCTCCACCTTCTCTGACATTATGAAAATGTCACTTTAGAAGACCTACAGGTTTTTCAATGAAATCACAGAAGTTGCAAAGGGGAGAAGGAGAGTGTCCTTAATTCTAAGCACAGCTTTTCTCCACAGACTGAACCAGCATGCTGTAACACAGAACCTGCCTGGTGACAGAAAAGGAGTTGCTGACAACACTTAAGATCTCTGAAAGGTGATTCATTTTGGAGTAGGCAGGCACAACTGATAGTACAATAGTTGATTTTACAAGGTGATCTAACTTAAACAGTTTGACAAGCTAAAACACAGTTTGTGTGGTAATACATAGTAACTTTGATTTTTGGCATTAACATGAGAATAATGTAGCAGGAAACTGAGCAACTTCCTTTAAAAAGCAATTCTTGCTTCTTTATTGTCTTGCAAACAGCTTATTCTGAATCAGTCATACTGACACTTATTTCCTTATCATTTATCACCAGAACGTTTGACAGCAATGGTACATTTTAATCTGTTGTGCAAATGCTTAGAATTCATGTCTATCCTAAAACTAATTTAGTCAATTTACCTTAGCACTTGCACAAACTTTTAAGGAAAGCTGTAGACCTATTTTCCTTCTCCCAGATGGACAAAGTTATTTTGCAGCTCATTTAATTTGTCACAGATAGTGAAAGGAATGGCAGAAGTCATTTACTTGTCTGTCACACGGATGAAATTTGACTACAGTTCAGTTCCTGTTCAGGACTCTAGATAATTTTGTCCGGTTATAACTCTATAAAGAATTGGAATCTGGGCTTGATACTAACCAAATATTCCAGAAAGACCAAACCTCAATTACTGAATAAAGCTGCTGGAAGTTTTAAGTGAATTCTAATATTTTCCATGTGGACACAATCAACTTTCAAACATTCCAGTTTGCTGGTATGCAGAGCTGTGCAAAGAAAGAGAGCTTCCAGTCCTCCCTATCTACCAGATTGTCACACAGACTACTTCAGATATGGGAGAAAGTCTCTCTGATGCAACCTTCGGTAATCCTCATCGCAATCCTCACAGCAATCCTTTGATATATCTGCACCTACACTTTTCTCCTTACAGTCATCAGACCCACCAAAGCTGAAAATCTAAAGGTTAACTTCATGATGACAGAGTATAGGCATGAACCATGAACTAGAGAAAAAAAACTTGAAGCAAAAGTGGGAAGGGGGAGACTTATCCTCAAGGTATTGCAACCATGGAACAGGACCTTCCCTTCAGATTTCCTCATTTGACACTGGAACTGCAGAACAATGAAGTCTGTCCCAGAACCTGGGACAGTCCTTGTTTAGCCACATCTGAGATGTGTCAGAGTGTCTCTGCACTTCTGACAGATGCTGCCCCTCACACTGAGAGCTCCCTTCTCCCTCTGCCTTCACTCACCCATCCCATCGAGCCTTCCAGCAGCTCTGCAGTCTGCAGGGATCCAGGGTTGCCCAGGGAGGACAATGCAGAGGCAGCTCCCAGTCTGAAGGCCAGCCAGCCATAGTCTTTGAGAGCACAGCAAAAAAACCCCTGGAAACAAAGAAAATCAAGAATTATCTGCTACAATTGACACAAAAGTCAACAAATTAGGGCTGTTTTAGGGAAGTGGTGATGACAAGTGCAGAGCACACTGTACACACTTCTTTTATTGCTCCCATCAGCTCCTCCCACTTACTCCAAGGGTTCCTGTCTCAGTATCAACCACTGCTGCCATCACCCATCCAGCACTATCTGCCTTACCCAAAAGCTTTTGGAGACTGTAAAATACCCAAGCTTAACTTGTTCACAGATTTCTTCAAACTTAGAGTGCAGTGCTGCCTCCTTGATACCTTCATGGAAAACAGCAGAACAACAGAGTTCAGACTAGGGACAGGTAAAGACCACTGGAGAAAACCAGATCAACATCAAAAGTTTAGAAAAAACCCAACTCCAAAGTACTCCTATGTACTCTGGGTATACACTCAGCACCGAGTTTTCAAAGGAGCTTTAAAACATTATGAGCTCTTCTCCCTATTTCCAAAGGTCTTTTGAAAATCCTAATCTTACCTAGTAGACAGAAAGCCACTAAATTCTGCACCAACTTTGACTTTAGATGATTTTAAGATGATAACATGTCATAATGTCAAACTAAACTGATTTACAAAAGTAAACTTTAAAATCTATTCCCTCCTTTAAGAGCAAAAAAGGTGGCTATTTCCCACAGATAAAGAAAATCTTTTCTTCTCTTTCTTTTGCATTAATTTAAACATGTTGGTTCAGATACTCTTTTGCTGATCAGTCATTAAAAGTCTAATGAATAGATGTCTATCTAATCTATGGATCCAAAGACACACACACAAGAAAAACAAACAAACAAAAAAACTCCAACAAAAACCCCCTAAGAACAAACCACTAAAAAACCCAAACCTATGAATTAAATCTAATAAAATGCCATAGAATTTTGAAAAAAAATCTAAGTTAAAAAAAATCACTTTAAAAATCAGTAACAGCTGCTTAGTGACAGTAGCTTTAGATAACACAATTTACAAAATATGCATGCTTAAAAGTAAGGAGATGAGAAATTACTGACAAATCCTTCACTGTCCACATGCAAAACACAAACCTGATACTCTGACATTTAAATGCATAATCTTACAGGACCAATAAAATTTATCCATACAATAAAGTATTGCTCTTTCATTATTCATCATAGGCTACACTGACAGCACAAAAATCACCCAAAAAATAATCTAAAAAATTGCATAAGCACACAGTGACACGGTGCTAAGCATCAAATAGAATTTTCAAGGTATTATTTCTCCCCCACTTAAAAATAGACACTCTGATTACTGCACATATAATCTCTTGAAAAAAGTTATAAACTATTTTTTCCCCACAAAAACCCACATGAATGGAATTTTTGACTTTTCCTGACAAGTACATTTGCAAAAAAACCCCAAATACTACATATTTGTATTAAAATGACATAAGCAACTACTGCAAAATGCAAGCAGAAGTTAAGATTACTGTGCTTTGTTAAAGTATTCACCCAGATACCTGAGAAGAAAAATGTCTTCCATGGCAGATTATCTTGCTTTTAAGTGCTTATGTGATGGGTAAGTGTTACTGTTCTCACTGAGCAACTTTTAACTGTCCTGCAGCTTTATTTTTATCAATAATAGGTTCTTTATAAAGGAAATAGAAAAGAAATGAAAAGTTCAAATTCTGCAGGAGCACTTTAGAAGTTTAATTTCAACAATGGGATCAGACATAAAAATGAAACTGAACAAGCACGGCTCCTTAGCATATATATTTTTATTGCTCAAAAACATTTATAGTGGAACCAGGACAGGAGGAACTTTAGGTGACTTAGTGATAATCCACCTCTAACAGTGGATATAATTTCATAATGAAAATTAACATTTGGTACATTTAACAATAAAACCCTTCCCAAATACAGCACACATGCCTGCAGCAATATGTCATCAGCACCTTTTAGAGACTGCGTGAATAAATGGAAATTGTCAGTTTTGCTGAGAAAGCAAAAAGAAAAAGTGAAACAAATGAAATGAAGGAAGTAATTAGAAGCCCAGTGAATATACTGGTATAAATAACATTATCACATAGATATTTTTCCAATTAATTTTTGGGGTTGCTATATGAGAAAGACTTTTGTGAAATCCTAATTAGCTGATCCAATGGCCTTTAATTCTCATAACAATGGTAATTCATGAGCCTTACTCTACACCAATTATATCTCTCAGTAGCAATGACTTGCAGGACTCTTTTGCTTTCCTATATTAAAATGACAGACACTACTTTGTCCTTCACTATTCCCTTGGCCATAAAAAAAGAGATCTCCTTGGATTTTAATGAGGTTAAAAGAGGTACGAATTATAACAGACATATAAAATATTGTTTCTGAAAGTAAATCATTTGATAGATCATTTAAAGCTCATAATTTGTAGAGATGTAAAGAATGTTAATATGAAGTTTTCTATGTGATAAAGAAGTTAACCTCCTGCCTTTCTGGCTTACTCAGATGAGCTGAACTTTTAGAAAATGTCTTCTTTTCAACCTCCC
>NW_008237239.1:3406426-3425880 GCF_000691975.1 Corvus brachyrhynchos | reverse complement strand
GTCGTTTCTCCCCCCCCCCCCCCCCCCCCGGGAAATAATACTTCTACATTTACACAAACAAGATCAGGTATAACCTTCTCTATCAGTTTGTACTGGGAAGAACCTCACAGCTCTCTCTTGAATCTTCAATCATAAATGTCATATTCACACAGATTTCAAGTGCAGGATATTCTCCAGAAAACAAATTACAACAAGCAATACAAATCCTGTGCTGACTGAATGTTTCTGACCCTACAGAAGGGAATTACAGAATCATTTGGCTTGAAAACCCTTTAAGACCACCAAGTTCAACCTCCAACCACTAACCCAGCACTGCCAACCCACCACTGAAACATGTCCCTAAATGCCACACCTGTACATCTTGGAAATACCTGTAGGAATGGTGACTCAACCTCTTGATTACATCACCCTTTAGCTGAAGATATTTCTTCTAATAACAGATCTAAAACTGACAAATAAAACCAGAATACTTCTATGTCCAGTCACTTCATGCCACTACTTCCCAAAATCATCTTTGCAGATAAATATTGCCTTCCATGCCCCCTTTTCCCTCCGTAAGATTTCCAAGATTGCTGTGGGGTTTAGACTGCCTAGAAAAGCAGATGTGTAACTATAGCAAACACTGTACAAGCATCTTAATCTCACACAAATTTATCGTATTCTAGCCAACAGTAGCTGGAGTCCTTTATTAAAAAAACTAGAAAAAATTATAGAAGAAAAATATTTGTAATGAAGTCAAGTTCATGTTTTTGTCATAATTCAGAAACTTCCCAGAGCAATTATCAGCCACAATACTCCAGGGAGCAAATTAAGAGTATTGCCTCTTGAGGGGGTCCACTTCTGTTCCTTTTCCTGAGGTTTTCTTGCTGTACTTCAATGACAAAAAATCCTTTAAGGATCTCTTAATTTCCTTATTAATTAAATGTCCTGCAATATTTTGTATAGCATTTATTAGTCCCCTTTGTCTATTTAAGAATGCTAATCAAGTACCCTCTAGTTTAAAAATTACTTCACTTGTATCCCCAGAGAGCTGATTCTTGCACTTCTGTGTGCCTTTATGCCAGAACTGCAGTTACATAACTGTGAGATTTAGCAAATCACCCATTATCTAGACATTTTCACTGAGCAGCCCAATTTTTATTTACTGACTTTTTTTAGAGAAACTACACATGATGAAATGTTGCTCAAGCAGATGCAGGTTACTGAACAGCTTTAGCATATGTGCAGCTGATCATTATTGTACTTTATTCACACAGAATCAGCAATGGATTAATTCCACTTTTCAGATCGGCGATCACTGGGAAAATAAAGTTCTCCTTAGGCACCACGAGCTGCCTTCAGCCCACCTATACCTGGATCAGTAACAAGGCATTAAAGCTGAGGATCAGAGCTCCTCTTCCTAGGATCAAGATCTGCGTCACCTCCCACAGCTGCACATCCCTGGCAGAGACATCTGGCTTTCTTAGGGGCTCAAGTTTGGTCTTGAATCACCTTCCTGGTTTAATATTACCATAAAGCATTATGGAAAAATGGGGGGCTGTAAACAGCACTGGCTCAGGATTACAACAGACACATGATAATTTGTGTAACAAAAAGTACTTATTGGCTCAGTGACTGGTTTTACCAGTGCAAGACAAAGTTTTTGGACTGCAAAGAACAGTTCATCAGGTACCCCAAATGCTCTGCACTTTACCATATTCAAATAAGGGGACGTAGGCAGCGAGGAGTGTGTAAGATGAACATTAGTTCAGGGCTCTGATTTCTTGATCTGTTGTGTGCTGAAGCTGCTCTTCTGAACATATGGCTCACCTAATTGAGGGTTTGGACCAGCACCAAAATTGCAAACTGCGTATACAGGCTGAAAATATGACGATATATGCTTTACAGGAAACCAAAAATAGAGGATGAGACTGAAGGATCATAAAAGCAAAAGAAAGAATTAATTACGAGGAAAAGAGAAGTAATTAATTAAAACCATGAGCTGGAAAAACTAAAATTGAAATCCCAGCAACTTGGCATGCTCTGACTCACATCCAAACAACTCCAAACACAGCTGTGCGAAGGAAATACGTTCCATTTGCCTTCTCTTGCAGGCACCCTCCCCATACAGAGAAAACGCACATCCAAGCAGTTCCAAAAATGACTATCCAGCACTCCGTGAGGCATGGAACACCCAGTGACACACACTCATTGGCCTGACGGCTGCACTGTGCCTGGGAGCTGTGCTGGAAGAGCTGCACTGCAGAACTCAAATGCTTGGCACAGCCTGACAAATACCTACTAAAGAAATTTACCTAATCAGAAAGACACACGGGAAACAGTTTAGAATCAACCATTACTTCACGTTTCCTTACAGATATTGATCATAAACTTGACAGGTGTTTACCTAAAGAGCCTGTTCTGAAACATCTCTACTGCTGATATGAGTCCTGGATTGACGGGAAATTTTTTGTTTTGACTACAAGGAAAGTTTCATTTCCTCTTCAGGTTATTCAGCTCATTATTTTAAGCATTAAATTTTAAGTCAATTGCAAATGAAAAATATTTTCACAGATCTAAGTCACAATGTTGTGGTTTTTTCTATCTCCTTGTTGGGTTTTGTTGGGTTTGCTTTGAAGGTTTTTATACTTCTGCAATTTTTTCAATTCACTTGTTTGATTTTTCCAAAACTTTCAATACATTATTAAAAACAATTTTTACCTGGAATATATAATTATGTAGGATTTATAGTCAGATGAAAAACTCAGAGTATGGAGTATAAAATTTCACTTTTCACATTGAGTATATCCACATCTTATGGGCAGGAAAACCTAAGAATTTGTATTCTACACAATTTTTTCTCATTTAAAACAGCTAAGCAGAAATAAATACAGTAGCATGTTATTAAATATTACAGTTTTTCCTATTCCTGCATTTTTGTGGGCTGAGGAATGTAAGCTGTTTCAGTTACAGAAGGACTTTAATCAACTGTTAAAATATGATGACAGGTGGCAACATTGCATATATGTGCGAGAAGCATCGCGTCCAAGCACAGAGAAACACAATATCCCAATTCAGGAAAGAGTTTTCTTTATGCTTTTTTATTGTTTTTGAAAGCTCCACAAAGGACTAGGCAATACTACTAGTCCTCGAAAATGCTGTCAGCAAACACGTGGGAATTAAGCATTACCTAGAAAGTTTAGCAGCCCACCTCCGTGGGAAGCAATGGAGCAGTTTGAGAAGAGGTGATTAAAGGAAACCCCAACTGACTTCACAGCACAGCATGTAACTGTGACGGGAGTTCTCCAGGTGAGACCTTCCACCAGTCCCAGAGATTCCCTCAGGCAGCCTGTGCCAAGCATTTACCACCTGATAGGTACTCCCTGAATCCTTCAGTATTTGATAACATTGAGAGAGGGACAGGAGTGTCTTAGCTTCCCCAAGCAGCTCCTGGTTTAGAAACAAATTCTACCCTTTTTCAGTAGAGAAGACACTTTGTCAGAAGAGACCTCCTGCAGATGAAAGAACTGTCCCATATGGCTCTCTCCTGGTGAAACAGTGTGATGTTTTGCACAGAACTTAAAATAATCAAAGGAAACATCACACATAAATTGGAGTCATCAGGCAGAACCACAGGCCAGCTGGATACAAGAACTCAGCAGAACAACAAACTGTCCAGGGAGTCTTAGCTCAGTCCATCTGAAGTCACCATACCAGGACCGTAAGATTATCTATATAAGCTTCTTATTTTAATGAGCTCCCACTCTGAGTTCAATAAAATCATTCCTTGAGAAGTTTCGGGTTCTCCTGAGTATCCTCAAACTCTTTCGTGTTGTTTTGGCCAAAGGTAGTTGTAAACATTACGTGACATATTCCTCACCAAATGATTAAATTCATTGATGGAGGACTGGATAGCAGCAAATACATAATTTGTTTTTATGTATAAAAATCTAGCGATGTCAAGGTATATGTGAGTCTGAAATCTAATTATTCACAGTGGAACAAAGGAGTTGAGAGAACTTACTGAACAACTACAGAATATTTGGTACAGGTTTTACTAAAAATATAGTTATTTAAAGCTGATGCTATTTAAACCTGCAGGATGGAAGCATGAAGCTGAGAAAAACAGTGCACAAGTGTATCAGACCATGTCATGGATATAAACCCTCCAGAGGTAGAAAGTGGTTGGTTTCTAGCCCAAAGTCAATGCCAGCCTCTCTAATCAAGCTAAAAACCCCTTAAACAGTAAGTTAAATTGTGACATTGTGATAAGGACATGAGTTTACAAAAGCTGGTGACAGGTCTAGAAAAAGGAAATTAAACAAAGAAAAAAGGCATTTATTTCAAGGTAAATTGCAAAAGCAGAAAAGATATTATCGATTAAGGTAAGAGAAGGATTCTCTTATCAAAGTAATATTCTCTGTGATGCTTGAAAGGTGCCTGGAGGTATTTTACACTGCAAAAGTTTTGCAATAGACTGGTTTAGAGAAGAGAAAGAAGATAAGTAGAGGACAGTTTACACCTCGTTTTTCACTTCACAAGTGTTTAGACTTACAGGAGTTGTTATAATAGTGCTGGTTTAATGGGTGGGGAAGGCATGTTCTTTAACTGAAATTAAGTAAGCACCAAAAACTTAAGAGTGGGGCCCTTTAAAAACATTCATGAAGTTCCATTAGTATTAATAAAGCCCATAGGAAAAAAAAAGTGTAAAAACTGATTGCCAAAAATAAGACAAATTAGAAAAAAAATATTTTCTTTCACTGCTTAAAACTCAGTATCTTGTTTTTCACAAGTGCATCAGTCCAACTTCAAAGATCAGAATTTAACATGGTGATTATCAGTATTTTTGAGACCCTCCCTTAATGATATCAACTAAAATCATTGTGTTTAATGGGGGGAGACTTAAGAGCATTCTATAATTTTTAGACTACCTGAAAAATCTCAGTTGTCCAATTAACCTCACACTCACAAAAACCCCAAAAAGCATATTCCTACTTGCAAAACCTAAACACATTTATATTTCAAGTTGTTTGCTTGAAGCTTTCCAGGCTTCAGAGCTCTCTGCTCCTTTTCCACTGCTTAGTTATTTAGTGAGCAAGCTATGCACAGCACACAGCATTTGTTCAGCTGAGGATTTCGTTTGCCACTTCCAAAATCCACACAGCCTAAACTGTCAATTCAGGTATTCCATTTTAGAGACAGTAAAACCCATGACCTTTTTGTAATTTCTGCAAAGAAAATATTTCACAGTCTCTCAAAAATCAAAAGACAGATATGGAAAAGAGTAATTCTCCATTTATTTTTTGGTGTTGAGCTTACTCAACACAAACAAGATTCATGATCTTCACTCACAACTAGGTGAACTCTTTGTAGTACCATCCAACCTTTGTACACCAGGCATAAAAAGCTAAGAACATATAAATACTATTTAACTCACATTATTGTATGAATCAAAGGATCAAATAAATGCATTTTATTGTAGTGCATTTTTACTGTTCCAAACTTGAAGATGTAAGTACAGATGAATTTTTTTAAATTTTCAAATTTAATTTTCTTCAATTCAAATTAAATGTCTGCCTCACTGCAGAAGCATGTCAGGGAAAAAAAAAATAATAGTAACTTTTGTAAGGTGAATCAGAATCACACAGAGCACACAATGAATGAGAGACTTTTATTCCAGTGTCTGAGGAAGAAATGTGGCTCATTTGAGCCTCCTACAAAAATGTAAACAGGGAGAATTAGTAAGACAGGAGCAGGCTGAATAGTAGAATGGTGGAGAAAGTAACTCCTTTAATGTGGGGGAGGGAGGGGGGTTAACCAAGTAAATTCAGGGGAAAAAAAAGAGCTAAACAAAAACGTTAAACAGCTTGCACTGTGCAATTTCAGTGTGTCACAAGACAAACCCAAAAGCAAAAAAAAAAGATATTTGGTAAGAGCATTTTAAGTTGGACATCAGGGAAAAAAACCCTGTCTACCCTCCAGCGTTCTAAAAACACTGATTGTGGTTTTGAAAAGCCCCATTATTGCAACAGATAAACAAAGCTTTCATAAATTTATGCATTAGATAAGCATCACTTATCTATACTTTTGGTCTTTTTTTGCTATTTAAAATCTGTTATTTGATACCTGGTGATAAGCTTTGTGGCTTTATCAATGAAAGCCATAGTTTATACATGACATATAGAGAAAAATCCTTTTAATGGAACACAGCAAAGCTTTTTCTCTTTTTTGTTTTTTAGACAAATTGACAAAAAACAAGTGAAGCACACTCAGCTGACAATGATTCAAGAAGTACAACATACTAACAAACAGGTATTTAACTGCTTTTCTCTTTAGACAACAAGGGTCATCATTAAAGATAGTAAATCATTGCTAAGAAGCCATGTGCTGTAAATCTTCACATTTTATCCTATGATTTAGAAAAGGAGATGTAGAAAAGGAGATTTAGAAATTAGAGGAAGTCAACAATCTGTATCAAATGGCTTGGAAAAAACTATCCTTTAGGGAGGGATAATTATCTCTGACTATATCCATACTGTCTTCTGCTGGCACCAATGTGTTTCACAGTGCAAAACAGATGGTGCACACTCTCAAAGCTTCATGGTCTTATTGGGATAAACAAAGCGATGAAACACAGGAATAGATTGTGGGGACAGAGAATTTAGCCCAGAGAAGCTGGGCTAAAGAGAGCTCTCATTATAATCCACGTGCAAGCCCCATTAGTAGAAGAACATAATCTTTGTGCTCACATAAGCACAGGACTGGTTATCTCACCTCTTCCACTGCAGCAGTTTGCTACATCAGAACACGTCAGCTGACCAAGCACCCTGGAGAACCACTGGGCTGCTCCTTTTTCCAGTGTGGGCTCTGTCTGATGGAGAGGTAAACCCAGAAATGGCCCCAAAGTCTCCGCATCTACTCCCCCCCCCACTCCACTCAGGTGAGACCTCACCTGGAGTCCAGCTCTGGAGTCCTTGGTATGGGACAGACATGGATCTGTTAGAGGGCTGCAGGGCAGGACTACAAAGATGCTCAGAGGGCTGGAGCAACTCTCCCATGAGGGCAGGCCGAGAGAGCCGGAGTTGTTCAGCCTGCAGAAGAGAAGCCTCTGGGGAGACCTTAATGCAGCTTTTCAATACTTAAAGGGGGCTGAAAACAGAGATGGAGACAGACTTTTTAGCAGGGCCTGTGGCAACAGGACACAGGGTAGTGACAGATTCAGAGTAGATAGAAAAAAGACATTTTTTACAACAAGTGGTGAAACACTGAAAGATTTCCTGGAGAGGAGGTGGATGTCCCATTCCTGAAACCATTAAAGGCCAGGTCAGACACTGGGCTCCGAGCAACCTGACCTAGTTGAAGATGTCCCTGTTGATTGCATGGGGGTTGAACTATATGACCTTTAAAGGTCCTTTCCAACCCAAACCGTTCCAGGATTCTATAGAGAATCACAAAATCAGAGCAGTTGAGGTTGGAAAGGACCTTTAAAGGTCATCCTGTACAAGCCTTCTCCACAAGCAGCTCTCCTAGAGAGGGTTGCTCAGGACTAAATATTCCCTCTTTGTGTGAGCAGGAGCTCCCAGTAAATATAACTCCATGGGACTTATCAAACTGCTTATTTTTTATGGAATATCTGTAGGAAACACAAAGAGATGAAGAGTAGACAGAACTGTCTCAGTTCCATAAGACCTAGGAGTGACTAGAGAAACCATCACATGCTAACAGGTCATTTCTCAAGCTTGGCTTTTCCTTGAGAAGTTGTAGACACATACTACTTATGAACACTCTGGACCGTTCAATCAGAAAATTACTTCTAAAATGGAAAGAGAAATAAGTTAATATTTCCTCACAAGCATTTGAAAGGACCTCAAGCTGAGCTGATGGCATAATAAAAATCTTAAAAGATGCTGATTTATTCAGCATTTATTCCTTGTCTGTAAGAGACAAAATGTCTTTGAAAGTTTAGAAATAAAGACAGTTTTCTAAAATAAACAAACTTGAAGAGACCATTCTATTTTCTAATTAAATAATGCTATAAATCCTTATGAGTAATGATATAATTCTATCCTTGGTTGTCAAAATGACTGAAACATTTCTCAAACTTTTAATCATGACATCAGCATTTAGGGGAATGCATTACTTTAAAATTTTTCATGCTTCTTAATCAGAATACTACATGAGTGTTTATGCAAATTTTAGAATATAATGTTGATTTTAGAATTATTTTACGCATTGAAAAATCTATCAAATTTTCTGAAGGTAATAGACCTACACTACAAAACAAAGAAATATAAAGAGTTGGTCAATCTAATAACTGAGTGATCAAGTGTAAGGCCTGCAGAGTAGCACAGAAGTCAGCAGTCTGACACATGACAAGAGGAAATTTTGAATGATACCACAGAGGATGTTGCAAGGTGATCAGACAGAAACAACAGTGCCTTAAGATAATGTTTTTACAATCACTTTTATCCTCTGATAATGAGGATTTCATTTTTGAATTATTTCATTTTTGAGTGAACCAATAAACAGCTGCAAACCTCTGCAGTTTAACAATATTTAATGAGTGCATAATAGCTTAATAATATGTGGTAAATTTATATTATAAATTAAAATTTATAAATTATTATTTATATTTAAATTAAAATAATTATAACAACTTATTTATTTAAATTTATAAATTATGTTTACTTTCTTAGTTTTGTTACCCCTGAGATATTTTTTGCTAGAATGCTATGGAAAATAATTATCTACTAGTTGTTATTATTACAATAATGCACTAGCATTTCACAGAACTGAAAAAGCAGGTCCAAGAAGAGAAAATGCTATTCTAGGAAAAAAAGGAAAATGGAAAATGTTTTGTATCATAGATAATTGGTCATTCTTGTTGCAGATAATGCCCTCAGAGCTTTATTTTTCTGTGGTTTGCATTAACACTAATTTAAGAATGAAGTGTTTTCCTGGAGATTGAACTTCAACTCAGCTACATTCTGTTGGGTATTCTATCATATTCTTACTGTCAGAAGACAGTCACTTTGATAACACTGAGTGGAGAGGAAGGAATAATAGAAAAAACAACATGTTCAAGTTGCCTTCCATGTCCTACTGCCTTTAAGAAGTGCGAGTTAGCTGCCGAGCACAGCGGTGTGTGAAGGACTCACGCCGTGAGCAGCTGCCTACCCTGCAATAACACGTGTTTAAAAATACTTTGTTACAGGTAATTCTGTCTTAGCAGTGCAAAGACCTCAGCTGCTCTCAAGGACAAAGCTCATGGTACCAAGCTGACTAAAAGGTGATTTCCTGATTTCCTGTAGATATCGGCTTTTTCCCTCCTTTAATTTAAAAGCCTTAAGATAATAAAAAAGACATATGTGGATTAGAGAATACAAAGCAAGCACAAAAGTCTGCAAAAAGCTGAGTTAAAGCTCAATCCTTTCTCAAGGGATTCAAACTTAGAGTGCTCCACAGTGTAGAGCTTAAGAACTCATAGACCCAAAACTGACATAATGACGACAACTTTTAATGCTGCAGAAGGTTGGACCTGCTGACACATTCAGTCTCCTTTGCAGAGGTGCTACAACATAAGCAGCAGGTCAGGCCATTCCTGTTGCTGGCACAGAGGAATGCCCAGTTTGCATGGAATCAGCATATCCTAAGTTCAGACCAAAGCCTGGAGCCCTGACTAAAGGCACTGCTGTGCCACAAACACCTCCAGATATTTGGTGGGGGCTGTCACACGTGGGTGCAGCTTAGAGGAACTGCAAAGAACCTGCAGGGCTTCTCATTTGTCTGGAACCAGACCTGTGCACATGGGAAATGTGATCTAATCCTGCTCAACATTCCCGACCTCAGAATTGGGCTGTATTCCTTTAACACAGGACTGGTATTAAAGGGTATTGCTCATTTTGCCAGACCAAAAAGTTCATCTTGTGAAAGGTATTTTCCCTCTAAACTTTAGAAATTACTTTACACCTTGGAAGCTTAAACACCACCTCATCTCTCTCCCTCCATGTAAAATGATCCTAGTCTTTCCTTAGCCTTCACTTTAATTATTGGAGAAATCAACAGCTTAATTGCATTAACAGAAATAATCTGATTTACACTGGATTTTCCATCTACAAAACTAAGGATAAAAATATGGAAAGTACTTTATGATCTATAGAAATAGGGGTTTTTCCATTTCCAGTTTTCCTGTGTATGAATACAGATAAATGATATCTTGTACATTGTGACTCAATAAAAAATCAAAAGGGCTCTGTGCAGAGAAGCCTTCATCTATTATCCACTTGTAATTTTGCCAAATATATTTGTTTTGAAGAACCTTTCTGTTCCCACTCACTTCTCCTGCTTCCTTAGATAAGTTATTCTGGGGGACTCATTCCTCTAGGCCTAGGTAACCATGTTTCCACTGACTGCTGAATTTCCATCGCTGATGTGATGTCAGCTGAACCCAATAAATACATTCATTGAAGGGCTGATTTGAAACCCAGGCCATCAATGGAAAAAAAGATGAAAACTCTTTTTTGAGAGGACTGAATCACATAAAACAATAGCAAACATATAACTCAGGTAATAATTTAAAAAGCAGAAATTCTTTCATGCTTTTATTTTAACAGAACATGGTTCCACTACATCAGGTATTAATAATAATATTTTTTCACCAATAATAAATAATACTAATACAATCAAACAAACCAATCTCATAAAAAACTATACATGCTGGAAAGCCAAATTATTTAGATGACATCTGTGTTTTCAGACCCTTTAAGGAGTTTTGGATGTAGGATAACCAGCAGATTTTAGCTCTCCTCCTGAAATGAAAGTATCGATAGCAGACTAAATGATAGGCTGCTGGCTCTGAGGCACATCATGCAATGAACTTATTCCCGTGCTCGATGAAATGATAAACCAACATGAAACCTGGAGCCTTTAATAATTTCTGTTAGAATTAAACAGGTAAGAGTAATTTTTAATTCTGGCTTTCTATTTACTTGTCTTCATAGAAATTAGAGGCCTTGGGGCATTTTCACCTATGAATTCAGAATATGGTTTCACTGCTGCTGAAAAATTCCTAGAGCTAGGTTTTTAGATGGTATTTCAATACTGAAATTACATTTTCAGATATCAAAATTATGTTAGTGTCACAATATTTTTTCTTTTTAGGAATAAAACCCTCCACGCTTAAGTTACGAATTAAACCAGACCCTAATATTGTGATATACCAACACAATATGCAAGTCAAATGTAACTGCTACAGATCTGCTCAGTAACTTTCCCAGTTCAATCACCCACTTTTCCCAAGTGTCACTTCATGTATATTCATATCCTGCACTACAAACACAGTCATGCAAAAGGCAATGTGTATTTCTCACAAACACTGAGGCTTTTCTCATTATTTTGAAGACAAAAAAATATAAATGCTGATGAGCTACAGCCCAGGGCTTTTCTTTCTAGAAAAGAAACACAGTGTATATCATTATGATACTTTGTGCATTAATGTCTTGAATTGAAACCTTTTGCAGTACAGCACTTTTTTGTTGATTGAAAATCCCTGGAACAGTAGAACATTTTCATGGGGTTTGAACTCGGGAACTTGCTAAAAGTCACAGCTTTATAATAAATGTATACTTCTTTTATGAAGGCAGGGTTGCAGATTTCGACATTCATCCTTCTCTTTATCATTACCTATATTATGAGTGAAAAAAGCATTCATATTCTTGTTTCAAAATGCAGAAAAAGGTTCTGCCCTGGGTGACCCCCAATTTAGTAAGGCTCATGAATCTCACAAGGAGAGAAGAAAAATAGAAAATTTCTTCTAGTCAGATAACAAAAGGGAATATTAAAGGCTTGACAATAGACAATAAAATGGTTTATCTAAATCTTTCCTATTCAAAGATAAGGGTTTTTTTAATAGCAATCTTTTACAAAATCTGTAAAAGTGCATTTCATCAAATTTTCATAATTAAATCTCTCTCATTGTAAGGTGCCCAATCATACATTAGAAGAAGCTCTTTCTACAATGAGACAAAAATTATCCTGCAACATCTTTGAGTGGAGTTTTTTCAGTCACAAATAAATAACACACCTTGATAATTAAGAAACCTAGACTCCAATTTCTAATATCATTATAATCATTCAAATTCTGAGAAGGATATTCAATGTCTTACACCTTTATGAAGAATTTCAAAGGATCAGCCATTAAACTGACAAATACACTGCCAAATACTTTGAAATCTAGGCTGCATTAAAAATACTATCTGACAAATCAGCATTAAGAATGCTAAAAGTTAACTTTTTTTTCAAAAGTAAATATAAGTCCAACTTAAGCAAAATATAAACAACAGACAATTAGGCAAACGAGTAACCAAGTGTATGGCTACTTTGTATTCTAAACAGAAAAATTACAAGTTTTAAACTATAGATAATAACCTGCATATATTTCAAGTATAAACTATAGTTTGTATTGTTTAAACATACGTTTAAATGTATTACATTGAACAGCAATCTCTTTTTAATTAAAAGGAAGCTTCTTTGGGACTGTTCAGATACTGCTAAGTTTTGCTGAAGGAATCTGTGCTTAACTGAGTAATGTGTGGGGTGGTGCCTGAGCTCCTGACCACACCCCTGTGTGTGGATAAAAGAGAACAAGCTGCTGCTTCATCAGGGCATTGCTGATGCTTTTCTGACACTGCTTAAAGCAACATCATCCCTGCAATTCCTCCATTGCATGCAGGACTTGCAACCATTCAGCCACTTACCAAAGAAATCCTTGTGCTGATGCTGCTGTTGCTAATTCAAATGCGAAGTACAGGAACACCTGTTGTAGCAGAGTCTCCAATATTCAAAGCCTTTTCTATTCAGCTGTATCCAGCATTTCCATAGGGGGCAAACTTGATGCACATTAAGGCATACCTGCTCACAGATTTCTTCTGTTTACTCCCTCTTCAATTTTGCTTTTCTTTTTTTTCTAAATATCACCAAGTATGCTCATACAAATAGAAGCCATTCTGGTACAATCAAATTATCTACAGCCTTTATAGTAAGTACCATTTCAAGCATTAACTAACAGAATTTTTTATTAAGGAGATTTAGTCCTTCCTCTGGCTGTAAAACTGTACTGATAAGACAAGCCTGAATTTTCAATCTTTTTTTTTTTTTCTTTAGTATTCTAAGTGAAATAGATTAAGCTTTGAAGAGATAACGGTTCATACAGAAAGCACTGAACTGCTGAAAAAGTATTCTACCCACAATATGAGATACAATATTGTCCTGCAAGAAAGACCATCAATAAAAAGCAATATCCAGAATGACGTAAAGGGTCAGACTTGGAGATATTTTCTAAAATTAAGATCTATTGCACACAAAGCTGTATTATTATGTAGCTAATCAGGTCTGTACTGGAAGTTTAAGGTAAAGTATTGCATAATGATTTTTTTTTTTTTCACAGAAGTCTTGTTTTCATGTTGTTGTCTAATACATTTGAATAATACTTTTTTTTTTGTTCATATGAGCTGGGTAGGCTTTTGGCAAGGCTGCTCTTCTCTCAGGGCAAGAGGGAAAAAGCCTCTTTTGTTGACATTTGCAGTGTCTCTGTGCTATCACAATTCCAGCAGGGACTGTGCTCTGTCTTTCCACAAGAGGAGAGTTTAGCTGACTGCCTTGGACTTAACTCCAACTACTCTGAATGTAAATTACCTCATTTATCTGTGTTTAGTGGTGTTGCACCCAGGAACAGCAAAAGCTGCAATGTCTAAACTGCTCTTGCTCGGGCTGACAGATCGTTCAGGATCTTTCCAGACACACACACTGGTCTTCACCTTCTTGTCTGAAGAATGCCAGCTGTGACAAAGTATGCAAATTTAATTTAATGCTTTAATGATTTGTGTCATATTCATTAGGGAGCATGCTTTTTTTCCTTTAATTAACTTTGCAAAAGATGACTTCTGACCACTTTGAAGTTGAACACGTGTTTGCAATTCATTAACATGCCAAACCCACTACCCCGCTCTTTCTGCTGACAGGTTTTAGTCATTATTGTCCTACAGCAGATGGCTGAAGAACCTAATAAAGTGATCTTGTACACAGCAACAAAAATAAGCTGGGATCTGTAGTTATCACAAAAAACCAAACCCAGAACTCCCCATCTAATACAGTGATATAATTCCTGCAAAGCATTTAATGGGCTTGTAACATACTATCAAAAAATCCTTCTCTGGATCAACAACCTCTCTGGGCAAGAAAAGCTGCAACAACATAAAGCTCACATGGTTTTACTGAGCCTTGTCCCTTTGTGACCTGGGTGCTGATAGAAAATTCCATCTCTTCTTCTCAAGTATTTCCTTTCAGGCTCTTCCCATTGAACCTTCCTCCACATCCTTAAGTCAGACCCTGTGCCCTCATTGCGACTGCTTTCTTCACACTTCCCTGCACTCGAGCTAGGGACAAAAGACAAGCCTGGGAAGAGATGTTACATGAGAACATTTGTAGAGTTCTCTTAAAAAAAGGTTAAAGATGAACTCACAGCTTTCATAGAAGTCTAAAGGCAACTCCAACTTAATCAGTTTCCTCAAGTTTGGCTTTACTGAAAGTCTGTGGTATTTTGGGGTTGTTTGCTCAGTAGTTTGGTTTTTTCTTTTTTAAATCTGTTATTCAGCTTTTAATTACTTCAAAATCAGAATCATAATCCTAACTTAAAACACCACCAAAAATGCAATTAGCAGGCACTATGGTCGATGTCCTCTTTGTTTTACACCAAAAAAACTGCATTTCCATGTCTTGCCAATATGATTCTTGGGTGTGATTTTTCAGTTTTACTTAATCTCACAGTGCAATCACTGTGGCAAATTGCTACCTTCATTTGTTAAATCCAACCAAAGAGTTGTTCTCTTTCCTGAAATTCTTAATTACAAGATACACAGAAATCCTAAATTTAATTTAGAGTTAATTGTCTAGGTGTTTGGTTTGGTTTTTTGTTTTTAAATTATTATTTTAAGCTTCAGATCTGAGTAAATACACCAATGCTGTATGTTAGTTCAGCCTGCAGTAGGGCTGGATTGTACAAAAAGCACCACTGAGAAGCAAAGGCAAGAAGGCTGAAACTGGAGAAAGAGACAGGACACCATGGTGGCACCACCATGCCCTTAATGCAGAACTCATGAAGGACAACAGTTATGGAGGGACAAGCCACACTTAACACACAGAATGACATCAGGCTTTACAGCAAGTACCCACAGATTATTTCTGAGCGCTCTGTGTGTGTATAAAGAAAACTCTTTTAACCTCTGAGAAGGAGGATTATTAAAATCACTTCTGCATGAATAACACTTACTTAAAAATCCAACCAAATCTTTATGTTTTCCTTGCATGTGTGATTTGAGTTGGCTCTGCTGTGACCCAATCAAATTTCAGCTTTTAGCTTAAACCAAAATCTAATCAAGTCATAGCTGACTTTTTTCTTCTTGCTGCAGTTTGCCTGCCATAAACATGTTTGTTTACTGGAAGTGATAGTGTTTAACTCATGTGTCAAATAGAGGAACCTGCAGAAATATACCAGAATATACCAAGAAAACTCACAATCTGCTTTGGAACAATACATAAATATTAGCTAAGGAAATTTGGGAATACATTACCAAAGCAAAATGAGCAGTGAGTTCATTTTTTTTTATGTTCCCATTGATATTGGTGATCGCAGGGAATCCTAAATGATGTCTGTATGCCCAAACTGTATGAAATTAAATGGCACGTGTATATGCAGTGAAGTAAGACACCATCTGAACATTTAAGGTCAGGTAAAAAAAGTGTTTCACAGCCCTTGTTCTCACAAAATAGAAAGTTTGTTTTAGTCAGAAGTTTGTCTCCTACTTTAAAATCAGTGCATTTATCTATAAGAAAAGAACACAAGCTCCTTCCACTGCCCCTCCCAAAAACATTTTTTCCCTGAGGAAACGTTCTGTGTCCCTATTTGCCAGTGTACTTGCACAGGTACATAAATATAAACTGAAGAAGGGAGATAATAGAAAAATACAGACTCTCCTATGTAGTTTTTATTTCATATGGGATGATACCCTCCTATGACTTTTCAGTTTAGGGTGGTACAAGCAACAGCTCCATGTTTTGCATTATTTTGTAAACACAAAGCATCACAGTGGAGGACTTGGGTCAAAGACATCAGACAAAGATAAATCCTAGAACTTAGTCTTAATTAGCTTCATATCCTCAGAGAGTTAAGAGCAATGGCTACAGAAAGGAAGAAATGGCTGCAGGCTGGACTTAAACAAGAGCCTAGATGACCTCCCTGAGGTGTCCCCCAGCTTCAGCAATTTTGTGCAAAGAAAACCACATGGTAAAATTTCTTCTGACACTGCAGATAGTTCTAAGAGTAATAAATGAAAAGAGCAGTTAGTTTGTGAATACACTGAGTAGCCTGAGCCTTGAATTTGCCTGTGAAAAATGGGTTTCTTTAATCGTAGATTAATGAGTAACTAACACGAAGTCAAGCCTTGTAATCAATTACAGCAGCTTCCTAGCAGTTACAAACAGATTAGGCTTAATGGCCTTATTTCTGCTGTCAGACATTTAACTTCTTTAAGAGAGACAAGAACGTTGTTAGATTTGAGAGAGAACAAAGGAAAACAAAGGAATCGTAGCAGAACCACTCAGCTGCCATTTCCAAAAATTCCAGGTGTTTCATATTAAATATCAAAAAGGCAATATGAATATAGACTAAAACAAGAGTCACCACAAATGAAACTAATAATGCCAAAGACACCTCAAAAAGACCGGAGTAGAAGAAATGATGAAATAAACCACAGTAACAGGATGAACAGAAAGGCCCCAAAGGACCATAAATAACATTAATGTTCTTCTCTTAGATTTGTGTTTAGGTTTTGTCTTGAGGGCAAATGAAAAATTTGGACAATATTCTGCACATAAATAAACTAAGAGGAATTAACACACTGTAGTGCTTTACAGAAGCCTGTGGAATTATTTCAATTTTTTTTTGTTCTTTAACTCAACTCTCAATGCTTAATGAATATAGGCATCAAAATATTTTATTTTTTCTCTATTTCTTAAAGCATTCTTTAATATTTGAGTCTTCAAATTATAGCAATAAAATGAATAAACATTTTAATTACTTTTCTTTCTCTTCTTTCAGCTTTAAAATATTGTCTTAGCTGTACCACTGCCAAGACATACAAGCCATCTTCCATTTCTACTTCTTTCAGAAGAAACAGGTAACCCACTCCTTACTGTTTCCTTATTTCTTATTCCCATAATAGCTCCTCAGCAGAAGTAGTTTGCCAGGAAAAGCCTTGTTCCTAACCAGGATCAAACATAACTAAACCTTTCCACATATCAAGCTAAGCATTTTTACTATAGCAGCAATATATTATAGGAATATAATAGGAATATATTCCTATTAACCACTCTGAAAGTGATAAACAAACAGTAATAAACAGTTTGACACTGTCAGAGTAAAGGATCTTTCAGCATAGTTTGTAGGAGAAATAATTTTAATTTTGTTTCTGAAATATGTATGAATAGTGGCAAACAAAAATAAGCTTTGTCCAGAACTCAGCCTGGTCACTCCCTCCTGCTCTCAGAGCTGTGTGCTCAAGGGCAAAAAAAAAAAAAAAAAAAAAAAAAAAGGATGTAAACAAAATATTTTGCATGATCTGTGCCAGTTTTTTTACCCAAAACAAGCACTGTGGGTTTCGTGTCTCTCATAAGGCTGTTAGGAACAGCTCAAAGTCTAAGTTGTTAGAATAAACATCTCGATTTTTCTACAACCCAGGAATCTATAAATTCTTGGGACTAAGAGCCCACTGCCAGTTCTGAAAACCCGGTTTCCTTAACACAGCACCAAACTTACACACTTGCCATGCACACAAACAGCCACCTCGGCCAACAGGCTCCTTCAGGAAATATTTTATTGCTGCAAGCATGCATCAAAATGGCATTAAAATTCTGTGGAAGTTAGATGACTAATTCCTATCAGAACTCTGGAAAATTCCAATTAATGAGCTTGGGAACATTGAGGCTAATAAGTGAAAATGTAGTTATATTTAATTAAAAGTCACAGTGCTAATAAGGACCATGAGCATCACAAAGTGCATGCAAAGCAGACATCAACGAAGCAGAACTGGCCCACATAACTCCTGTGCAGGCGCAGCGGCCATTTCCTTGAATTCTTTTCATCAGCACTTGACTGCTTGTTTGTTCCAGCAAATTACATTTTGTTAGAAAATATCAGTTTCACTCCCTGGGAATGACAAAAGATCAATAAAGTTACAAACATGGGGAATGTATAATAAGCTCCTTCAGAGCTGGGAATATTGACAGTGTGTATGACAGATTGTTTCTGTGCTGCTGGAGAATATTGTGACGTGCTAAACAGCACAGCTTTTGCACTTCCCAGCTTTCTTTAAAGGGGGAAAACTAGACCACTTCAGAAAAAGGTTTGTAAAAACTTCCATATTGCGATTTGCAGATTAAATAGATGGAGAATGTTCACAAAATTCTCTGCTTTTTCTTTTTTTGTTCTGTAATGACCAACATGGAAACAGAACAGTTGAAATGTGTCAAAAAAATTGAAAGCAAAATCAGACTGAGATGAATAAATGAAAGAATCCTACTTGAACTGTAGGGAGTGGATTTTTGAAAACATTGAGAGTCGCGCCTTAAAATGAAATCTTGTTACAATCTCCTGCAATGATTTTGGCAAGTAAAGCAGAGGGCTGGCTATAATATATGGCATAAAGGCACAATACTCAAGACACCGAGTCTCTAAATCTTTGTTCTCTCTTTGATGAGTCTCTTTCATACATTGGATATTTACATGCCTCTGTCTTGTTTTAGCTAAATGCAGTCACATTTAACAATAATTTATCCAAATTAGACCTTGCATTGTATTTATCTCTGATATTTATCCTTGCAGTTCCATCTCCCACACATGACAATTCTCAGGTGCTTTTGAGCTTTCCAAGCATTGAACTACATCCACATTTAGATTTGTGAGTAGAACAAAGAACAGAACTTTATTTCTCTAGCCCATGGAAAAAAGTAACACATGCAATGACTCTGCCCATGAAGAAAAATATTTGTGAGATTGTAAATAAACTTGAATTTTATAAAAGTGATGTATTTTATCACTCCTATAAATATAGCTCTAATCTATTAATGTGCAACATTTTGGGCATGTCAGGCAACAAGCTGTGTATTTAATGACATTTATTTTACCAATTTAGTAAGGGATCTCTTGCAAGGATTCAAATGTTCCTCTGAAAACAGCATGTAAACAACTATAAAATTATATTTCATAGTAGGAAAAAAATACTAGAAACTACAAGAAAGGCTTGAATATGTTCCCTGAGAAACCATAATTTGGTAAACAGATGCACATGTAATTTTGAAACAGCCAAGTGAAACTTGAATTAACTGAATCTCTTCAAAATTTTACTTTCCTGACAAGGCATTCC
>NW_008237239.1:3389639-3406378 GCF_000691975.1 Corvus brachyrhynchos | reverse complement strand
TTCCTGTCCATAAACTAAAAATAAAATGAGATAAATTTCATGTAACTAAAGTAGTGTTGATTAGCAGGTTTTGGTTCAATCTGAGTAAAAATTTGCTGACAAAAGTAAACTGGGAAGCACAATAAGTGTTTACAAAGTAAAATCTGAATCAGCGCATATTCCATTACTGCCAGTTCTATTTGTTGGTAATTTATTGTAAAACTGTGTTTAATTATGAGATTTGCCCTGTCTAAATCACTGGATTTGATCCTAAATCAGTGAGGTCAGTAGTGAAGGAGGAGGATTTTGGTGGTGGGTTTCTTTTGTTACAATCAAACTAATCTCTAGCAATAATAATTTGACTATTTTAAAACTAATAGAACTGATTAAAAGCAGAAGTGTATGATGCAGATATGCAAATATATGTAATAATACGTATGATGGAAATGATATGTAATGAGGTAAATGAACATGTAATGCAAGACAGAGTTTGATCTTAGTTATCAATAACTTACGCTTTTAGCATCTCAGTTAAAATTTATTATTGATAATGTCCAAATCGATTTAAACATCAAAATATTTTTTGAAAAACTAGTTGCTTTAAAATATTTTCTGTGGCACCTGCTGCATTATAGCCTTTATTTCCAATGATCAGATGCAATTAACACTGAAGAAGGCATGAAGCATCTAGGGAAATTTGTTTTTCAACGGATTAATTACAGTGACATAATTAGCACTATTTAAAATAAAGTATTAGCATGACTCCTAAGACGTAGTCTAAGCAACAAGCATTTTTAAGGGCTATTTATATAGCACTTTTCCTCTAAGGAAAGTAAATAAATCCAGTTTTCTTGCAGTAGACGGGTTCAGAAGAACTCAGGTTATACTTACAATACGTACAACAATTATCTGAACAAACAGACATTGCTTTTTATTGGTAACTTATTTGTTGTCAACTTCAAAATATGATTGTTCTCACAACTTGGTATTATTAAATCAATTACTGCACAGAGCCAGAAGACTACAATCCTATTTTAGTATAAAAGTGCCTTTCATACCACCTTAGTAAAATACAGAAGAGCATCAGTAGACTTTTTTCCTAAGGTTTATCTTTTCAAAAATCAATGACATTTATCTTTATCCAGGGGGTGTCTTAGCCAACAAAAGCCTGTACGAATAACTTATGTGAGGAACTCTCTATAGATTACCTATAGGCAATTCTTTAAGTAATTACAATAAAGACACAGAATCTATTTTGTAACATCACATAGGGTGACTATTGAAAAGTAATTCAATGTTAATTTACCAGATTATTTGGTTTGGGGTTTTTTTAAGTGTACAATACTCTATGGGCAGTGGCAGCTGATAATAGCACATACTCCTGGATGGTGCAGTTACATGGCTTTCCCATGCAGAATGCTTCACCAACATTCAATAACACCCTAAGCGTAAAGGATGCCTCAACAAGAACTGCAGGGGAGGGTCACACTGCCTGTGTAGGAACATACAAGGGAAAAATAACCTATTTACTCTGCTTGGTGGCAAAACTTCAATTCAAACAAGCAACAATTTCTCAGGGGATTTAAAGAATCACTGTGGATGAAGGCTTTATATAAATTAGGTTAAAGGGAAAGAAGTGAGCACTTTTCACCAATGGATACAAATTGACATCACCTTAAGCAGCTACCCTTGATGCTAGAGGTGCTCAGGGTTTAACAGCTGAGTTTCTAATATTCTGTTGTATCTTCCGTGTACAACAGCTCTCACAGGAAAATAATTTTGTAAAAGACTATGTAATTATGCAGTGATAATCAGGAAAAATGGATGGCAATAACCAGAGCTGATGATCATTTGGGGAAGGATCATTTGCATGTCCAGGAAGAACAATTTGCTAGATTAAGTCCAGAGCACCTGGTAAAAGAGGAGGAAAATGGAGGGGTTTGTACTTTTTTCTTTCTTTAAGCCATAGGAATTCATATGCTGGTGATTGCTCCTGAAGGGATTAGAGCATGCTATAGAATAGGAATTATCAAATTATAGATTTCAACTTTCCAGAGGTAGAATCCATCTCTAAGGTGTCAGCATACTCTGCAACCTCCTGGGGTCTTCAGATGGCAGCACAGTATATTAACAATCTGCTTCTCCCTTTTCCTTATAGGCAACAAATCTGCTTTCACTTTCCTGAAACAGGGCTAAGACTAAAGCAATTAAAGTGCTGCACCACTTAATTTTGATGAGCTCTTCCATCAGGCTGCATAGGATTTCATGTGCTTGGGAGATGCGATTCCTGAAGGTACAGGGCAGGAGGTTTGCTAACAAAACAACAGCTGCATCCCACTACTTAGGTAAAACATCTGAGCATCACAGATGCTAAAGATGATTTGGGGCAAGCCACTGATTCTGGAGGCTCTGTAGGATTGTGTTGAAGCAAATCTACTGAACAGGAATACATTGTGACTGTCCTGGATAATTCTGAAATTCATAACAGAAAGTATTGAGAAGAAGAGAAGATTTCTAGCATTTTTAAACCCATAGGCTCATACTCAGTCCACATGTCCAGAAATTGCATTTTGAAACAACATTTGGGTAAACTTGTAACTATGAATGGAAAAGTGCTGTTAAAACGTGGTGAAAAAAGCACCAGAGATCACAACCCCCCTCAGAGCTGGTGGCTTTCACACACAGAACTTAACTACAACTGACACATGGTCTCATGCTGCTGCCTTTGTTCCCTTTCTGTCTCATTTCTCCACAGCAGGATGCAGATGGAGAGGAGGAAGGGTAAACTGTTGGTTTTACAGCCCCTTGCAGTGAAATTGAATAAGTAACAAGAGTCTGCACTGGAAACAGAACAGGTAGAACTCCCACTGCCACCTTCCCAAAGAACCCAACCACTTCCAACCACTGGGAAATATGGCAGGGAAGACGGGGCCAAAGTGCATGGCAAATTCAGTTCTTGTTTGGGAACTCCCAAGTTGCTCCAAACACAGGTCTTGAAAACTAACCTGGAAGGAATTTTCCTGAAATAGTGATCCATGTTTTTATGAAATTGTTTTTACAATTCTGATTTCTTAGATGGTCTTAAAAGTAACTACAGTCTTGGTATCATTTGGTGCTGCAGGAACAAACATAGAAGTTACCATGGGAAAAATTAAATGGAAGATGGCAAAAGCAATGCCCAAGATGCCATGAAACCACCCTTCCTTCTCCTACTAGCACTGCTGTGCATAAGCAGCTGAGTATTTCATGTGCTGAAACTCTGGAGACTAAAAGCATTAACCTTGCACTGCTGTATTTCCTGACTGACTTATAGTTCCTGAAATATAGACAGACTTCTTTATTGCCTTCATTTCCGAAGGAAGGCTCAGAGGTGTTATTTCTGATAGTTATTCAGTCCTATTCAAGTCACATCTGTGTTGCTGCTGATGTACCTGTTATACAGAACACTCAGTATCTTTCTTCACTGTTATTTTCCTGAGGTACTTCCCATGCATGGGGATAGAAAGTGCACCTGTTAATAGGATATCTCAAAAGCTTAGTAAATATTTCTGTTCTCGCTCTTATTCTTACACCAAAACTGGACTTCCACTGCATTTCAGTCACTGTGTGGAATCTTACAGCTCATTGAACAATTAATTAAGGACAGAAGCATTTAGGTTGGAAAAGAGATTACCAAAACAATTCACTACTCTTCATCTTCTAGGAATTAAAATATATGCAGTTCTAGGTATGTAAAGTTGCTGAGAGAAAGCATTATTGCCCTCTCAACTAAGCAGGTAAGAAACTTGACCAAAATATTTAAACAGTTTCTCCAGGCAGACATGGGTATCTTCTCCCATGTGCTAATGATTGCAGCCTTTACATCACAGTTCTTTTGGTACAGAAAGATTGAGATATTATTCCTTATTCTTCCCTAGGACTCCTAAACTTGTGCCAGAAGAGACAAAATGGAAAAGGAAAAAAAAAAAGGAAAGTGTGCCCTCCTTACACCCGGTTTGTTTTTCATTGCCTACAAACAAGTCCCTCCCTCCCACAGCAGCAGAGCAGTTCAGCTGTGCTACCCCATTGCTTCTCAGCTTCCTTCTCCCTTATGCAGGGATGGACAAACTACTGCTCTACCTCACAGCCCATCAGAGCACACTCCAGTCTGATTTAACTTAATCTAACCAGGAAAAGCAGATGAATTCTAAGCTTTCTTCCTTCTGAAACACTCCGTGCATGCTAAGTTCAGGGAGGAAGATGATGGGTGAGCAGCACTGCACACAACTGTCCTCAACCAACACCTATTTCTACACCTAACTTTTTATATAACAAGGGAAATTCATATTTACTCCCCTCACACTTCTTGCTTGAACCCAAGTTTCAGTGATTTTCATGTCAAAGACACATAGGAATTTCATTAAACAAAGTTCAAGCCTGTGAAAATCAGACAAAGCATGGCATAAACAAATAAATGGGCCATAAATTTAACCTCTTATCTTTTAATTTTCTGCATTACTTTTTGCATCTTTATCCTGAAGAGCAGTTTTGTTTTTGATCTCTAAGGCTGGAAAGTCTCTCCACATTTGTTTGTTACCAAAATATGACACAGTAAGAGCTCCTCACTGCTGACACCATGTCTGTGCTCATTCCTCCATTACAAGCTGCCTGTTTTACCAAACCCCCTATTTTGTCCTGTCTCCAGTATAAAAATGAAACTGAGGTGGGTCAGAACAACTCATTCCATAATCCCTTGCTAGGATGCAATTTCATATCCCCATCTCATCTGAGGCTCTCAAATTTTGGCATCTTTAAATTTCCTTCAGTGGCTTTTCTTGACTTCTTTTTTGTTTTTTTAATGAAAAATTTGGTGAAACTAAAAGGCATCTCATGAAAGTGTCATGGGATAACAGAACAAATTCTTGCCCTATTTTAATTAGAACCTGAATCCTACTGAGTTTAATTATCCTGTCTTGTTATAAATTTGACAATAAGGACAACCTGCCAAAAAGTACACTTTCTGTTTGTTTTCCAGGAAAAGCTGTCACGGTCCATTTGCATCTCAGATACACATGACAATGTACTCTGTGATTTAAATTTTGTTTCATGAACTCATTAAGAAATACAACAAACAAACCTGACAAGCTGGGGCTCAACCCCCTTTGATGCAGACTGGTCTACCACGTGAATTCCCGTATTCACCATTCCAGTCTTGAGATCAGCCACAGCCTGGGCAGGGGTGAGGGAGCAGCTACAACAGCTCAGGGTTTTCTGTGGCTGCAGCATTTACAAGAATAGGATAATATTCACTAGAATAGGATAATATTCACTAGAATAGGATAATATTCACACTTACTAGAACAGGAGCATATTTACGGGAATAGTTGTATTTATTATTTTATTAAAGGGAGCAACAATTATCTTCTCATATTTAAATCCTACTACTTAGTAATTTCCATGTTAAAATGTATGATTTTATGGTTTAATTCTTTTCCCCACAGCAGTATAAGAAAACTCTCCTATTTCTAAACATAATTAAATGTTGTAGATGTAGCCAATTTAAAAATATTCTAAATGTAAGAACCTTTATAATACTTTATATTATATTTGTTATTGAAATTTCATGATTCATAGCAGTAATAATTTATTTACCTGCATTGTTTTCAATATGTTGATTAACAGAGAGCTAAATTTGTAGCTTCATAAACAGCAGTACAGTAATGTGTATGCCAGACATGGAAAATAATTGTTATATTAATCTTTTCACCCTTACAAATATGGCAAAACATGAGAAGTTATATTTATGCTTTCCCAATCCAACTATTAAATGAAAAAGATTGTTTCAATTGGAAGTGCATTTTAAAAAAAACCTCAAAACTTCCATTCCTCCTGCAATTCCTCCCAGTTAGTACATTCAGTAATAGATTTAGCAGTGCCTTAAAAGCAATTAAATGGAGAGGTGTTACAGAGACAACTGTTTGCATTTGTAAAATGTTAGAATGGATTTGAAATTTTCCTATAAACATATTTGGCAGAAAGAATACTCCTAAGTACAACAGAACCTGAATAAACAATGTGTGTAATAATACAGCACTAACCATATTACTGTCTCAAATAGGAAGAAATACTAAGGAATAATAGAGATGGAAAGTAATAAGAACTTCTTTTGCAAAGAGGTTTCTAATAAGAAACTCTGAGTATTCTAATTAAATCTCTATGAGCATTTAAGTTACTTAATAATGTGCTTCCTATTCTTACTTAGTTCATCTAGAGAAAGAAATTATATAAAATATGCAATATTTGAGGAGAGGGTCAGACTACTTATTTATAGAGCATATCAATATAAATTATAGCAGTAAACCTCTCAAAGATTTAGATGCAAATTTAATGAATGATAACTAAATATTTGTTTTTCTTTTAAATGTTTTATGTACACTGCACATGATTTTCCTCCGCCTTTTTCCGCTGTTAACGAGCTTCTTCTATGGTAGATGATGAAAAGTAGATATAGGAAGAATTCGGAAAAGAAAGCATAAAAATTACTGCTGTTTTCTTCCTTCTAAAAACAAAGATTAATGCAAACCAACAAATACCATTAAAAAACCCAAAACAAATGAACCACAAAACAAAGCAAAAGCAGAAGTAAAGTTTTCATTTCAGCAGAGACAGGAATTCCAAACCAATCTTCAGCTGAATCAGACTTAGGGGCTGATCTGGATTGAAAACACTGATGCACTGTACCAAGATTCTGAATTAAGATTTCTCTGCAGAATGCACCCAGCTGCAATGTGCTGGGTCCAGCTCGAGCATCCTCCCAAGCACAGGAATGTGGTGCAATCCCAAAGGCAGTGGCCAATCCTTAAAAGCAGCCTGATGACAACCCAGTACAAAACACACTTTTGACTGAATCCTTCCAAAATGAAATCTTAAAGCAGAAAGAAATTACTTCCCTATGTGTTTTAAACAGAGCACACTAAACCCAGCATTATGGCACATAACAGAAAGCTATAGGTTTAGCCCAGGTCAACAAAACCTCCCCACAGTTCAGGGTGTCAACAGGACAGAGATCTACCAAGTACCACAGACTAGTCCGGTGTAAATTCTGATAGTCTGGGTGCTGCTCCAGTTACCTTGCTTATAAATCCTCATATTGCACACACCCTACACAACTATTTCCTTGGTATCAGTCAGATATTTTTATAGCCTCACATCTTCATGTATCCACACAACCAAGGCATCCCTATTTCTGCCAGGTCCCTTCTCCTGTGCTGTGATGCAGCAATGCAGCCATTTCTCAGCTGTGCTGCAGCAGCACAATCCCAGCCCAAGCCCTGATTCCAGCTCCCTGACTAAGTCACTGTAGGATCAACCCTGCTGCTCTCTGTTTTCTGTGCAGTGCCTCAGACTCACTGCATCCCTGAAGAAATACCTGGATCCACTGCTATGTGCTCCTTATTCTCCCCCATGCCAGCCTGAAATGAAGATATTATGGAAGGCCTACTAAGCTGCCCTGCACATGTGATTTGTTGTTAATGTAGGCAGTCTGAAGATCAGGGCACATCTTCCACCTCCAGATAAATTTTCTAATTTGCTGTGCTGTTAGGTCTTGTTTACACATGCAATGTAATTAATAAACACCATGAGACAGCATAATGACCGGAATTAGGCAACAGATATTCCGAATAACTGTGATCTTAAAAGGAGAAAATTATGAGGATGCTTTAGGAAATTGTATGCTAAATTTCAAATATAACATATGGACTTGGTGTCGAAACCCCCTAATGAGCTTCTAGCAGTGTTCAGACTAAGAAGACCTTGCTAATCCTATTTTCTGGCTCTAAGAACCAGTGATGACAGAGACCACATGGAATCAGTTCCAAGAAAAAAAGATTTCCCTGGCTTATAATAATATATTTATATTTTTTATAAAATCGCTTTTGAAAACATACTTCTTCATAATCATAATTAAAAACAAAACAAAACAAAAACAACAGGACATTTACAATATTTCAGCAACATGAACTGTGAATTCCTCTCCGAAAAGTAATAAAGACAGATGAGCTGCTGAGGAAAACAAGGGTAAACAGAACTGTGAATTATGATATTAAGTGAAAAGGCAAAAAGATTTTACTTCATCGAGGGAAGTGAAGTGACAGTATTGAAATACATGGAATAAAACCTGTGTACCATAGGGAGAATTACATAACAAAGTACATAAATCAAGATCAGAGCATGTAAATCCAGATAGGAGTAAATAAGGTTGAAATGAGGAAAAATATTCTGATAATAATAAAAATACATTTTGAAATACATGACAGCTAGTAGGAAAAAAACCCATTTAGCTATTTTAGAGCTTGTGAAAAGGACTATATGATGCGAAGTTTGCTGAGGAATGGACAGAACCCACAAAAGAACTGTGCTAGGTGTCATCGCCTAACTGCTCCTCAGCTGTGCTTGCCAACCAGGACAGCATTGTCCTCTGCAAGGATACCCAAATATTGATTTCTGAGAGAAATAAAAGGCATTTTCTCAGGTAAGCACCTCATAAAAGAGAAAACTGCATTCTGGAAATGGCTCCACTCTTTACTCAGAACTGTGAATTCTGCGCTGGTTTAAAGTGGTTTGAATTTAGGCAAATGTGTCGAACAAGGCAGGAAATAAGGAAACAGACCCTGTGAGTCAGAAAAAAATCACCCAGATAGAAGAATTCACTTGTGTTGCCTCAGTTTCAGGGTTTTATTGGTTGCTTTGAGGGGGTTTTTTCTAACACAGATATGTCACCTAACCAATCAACACTACAACCATCTCCATCAGTGAGGTCTCAGGTCTGCAAGCTAATGGTTTTGAGTCAGATTTGGGGAGATTCAAAATGAACAAGTCAGAATTCAGTATTTTCTACCTAAGCCTATAACAAGTGCAGTCAGGAGTAACTTTGAGAGAGACCCTAAGTGCCCGAATAGAACTGGAATGAACCCCTCTAATCTGGAGCATCTGTCTTTGTGCAGCACAGCTGGAACCACTGGACCTTCCTCCCAAAGCACACCACCTCCCCTGCAGAGCAGGGAAGTTATTTAATTTGTTGTGCCTGGCATTAAAATGTTCTGACATCAGCTCCATCTATTCTCTGTGCTGACAACTTGGTCACAAGACAAGCAGAGCATAAAAGTACACCTCTATTAGAAGGCACCGAGGTTTTTTGGATACTACAGTGCTTGTTATGATTTAGGATATATGGAATCCTTCTTCCTATGTGAATTTTTTCACTTTTACTGCTGGTCTCATGGATAGCTCAAAGGAGATAACTGGACAGTTTCCAGAGTTACATTTCAACTCCAGGCTTTTGAGCAGGTATAGCAATTTTATTATAGAGAGACCTAAGAATTATTAAAACATGTAAGCTACTTCATTAGTCCTTTGGAAAAAAAAAAAAATTCTCTTGATGTTAGTTATCCTATCATTCACCTACAGAAAGCTCTTCAACAAACACAACCAAGCTGACTGAGATTCTAGCCTGAGGTGCAACAGCTCTCATCTAAGAAATTGTTATTCTCAATTTTGAAAAGCCTAAAAACTATTAGGAAATATCAGTGCATGTGACTTGCAACATCATACATTTCTGTGATATGCATGCTATGATATATAAAACACTTTGAAAAATTTCAGAGCACCTATTTATATAATATATGGTCTGCACTCATCCTTCTTATTCAAGTTCTGTGCTAGCGTGATTTGGAGTTCAGCTCAGTCACCACATAAACCCGATGGAAGGTAATGACAACTCAGATTATATCTGGCAAATATCATTTGCATTCAAATCAGAAAAATGAATTCCTTCCAATTTAGGGATCTGGCAACATAAGTAGAATAGGATTCTGTATTCTTAGAAATTGTGAACTAAATTACATTTTGTTTGCTTGTTGGTAGGTTGGTTGAATTCACCTTTCCCTCCAGGGATTCCAGAAGTATTTTCCATCTATAAGCTCACAACTACTTATTATTTATAATAAAACTATTAGCCACAGAGCAAAGCATTTTCATGCATATAATATCCAGCTGATAAACAAATGGGTTTTTTTCTTCAGAAGTTTTCAAAATAACATCTACCTTTAAAAAGGACACCCTGCAAATACACAGCAGGCCAGATAATTGTTTTTCTATTCAGTTTTTAATCCAGAGCACTTCTAGCACACTCACTGCAATTTTTGAGAGTTCACATCACAGTAACTGAAATCAGAATCTGGATTGGTTTTTCAAATACAACAGTTGTTTGTTCAGCTGGTCACACATTTGGAAGTAATTTCTAGTGCTTTAAAATCGTATCAAATGGATCTCTCTCTCTCTCGCCTCTCACAGAATGAAATTAAATTTTCTGTAGCTCAGAAAATGTCCAATCCTGCAACATCCTGTGCATTTTCAGAGGGGTTATCCATGCCAATCTTGTCAGAGTTGAATAGATTCTTCCTACACTCCCATTAACTAAGTGAGATACTTATAGCAGCTATCCTGCTTTGAAATTAGAAGAGGACAAGAACCATAATCTTATTTAGCTTACTCATTACACGATCAGTTTCTGGCATTACCCCCCTGAGTAAAACATGTCTGAAGAAAGCAGCACAAGAATTCCCATGCATCTATTAAACCTATTTGTACAAAAATTCCATTCAGATTTTACAGCTAGCCTGAAAACGTGGTGATGAAACACCCCGTGTGGCTTATGCTGCTGAAAGTGCACATGGAAGACATCAGTGGAAACCAGGATTTGAAAGAAAGCCCTTTCCCAGGAGGAAGTTAAACTGGAAGGAGTGGCATACACCAGCAGGGGCTCACAGCCACCCCTGGCCACTGCCCTCCCACTCCTTCCATAAGGGATTGTCTCATACAAGGGGTACTAGCAGCTCATTTGCACTATTCTGCCATTAAAAGTCAGCCCCAAAGGGGAGCTCAGCATCGGAGAGAGCCTCACGGCTTGTTTCTCTGAAAGGTGCTGGGCAGGGGTTTCATAATTACCTATGATAAACCTAAGATAATTACCTAAAATAAACGTCTGCATGCTACTGGGGGGCCAGCACACTGCTTTTAAGACCTGTTATGACTTCACTGCAAGTCTTCTGGAAACAGCAGATTTTGCAGCTGCTGTAAAGGTTTACCTTACATGAATTAATTGAAATACCATCCCAATAGCAAAAAATCAAAATCTCGGAAGTATGCAAAGGTAAACTGAGGAACTATGAAACAAAAGTGTTAAGTTACTCATCATAACTAGCACCCAGAGCTTATAGAACTACATGTACCCAGAATCTCTCACATCACACAAACTCAGCCCTGCCCCAGGCACCTCAAAAGCCCCACTTTAGACAGGAGCCTTCAGCTGCCATCACACCAATTGCTGGTATCCATCACCAGCCAGATCTGCTCCTCAGGGTTGAGTGATGATGCATTTTATATCCACCAGAGGCCCCTGAGGGCTGACCTCCCTCCCTAAATATCAAAACAGGTTTGTTTAGCTGGATTTAATGGTCCTTCAGGAATACTGGAATCACTGCTCATGAGCCAGTCCTCCTTGCAAGCCCCTCAGCCAGCAGTGCACATGACTGGTTACGTCTGTTCGTGCTCACATCTTGAGTCCGAGGGCAATACCCAATTCCTGCCATTCCACTAGGATACAGCAAGGTGCAGCAGGTGTTTCACGTTCATTCATGCAGGCAAAGCTTCACAGGTTCAGCATTACTCATTCAACACTCCCATGCTGCCAACAAGATATTTAAAGAGTCTGTCCTCTCACAGCTCCATATTTCTCAAGTATTTCTTTTCCTGGCTGTTTCACCCCCTTACACAGCATAACCAACAAATGCCTTATACCTGAGGAAACGATGCTACCTCACTTTTTTTTTCATTTCAGGCCATTTTCAACCACCCCTTTCACTGTTAGCATGGGATCGCTGCAACAGTGCAATAGCACAAAAGGTCTGACTTCGTAGAAAGTTCTGCTCCACCTTTTATAAAAGTCAGAAAATTCCACATTCCCACGTTGTGCATTTGGTGTAACAGACAAATTAGCAACATAAAATGATAATGAAATAATATTACAGACAATCTCTCACACAAGAGAAAGCAAAAAACAAAAGCCTATTGTTATTCATTGCTCAGTTTAAAAAGAATATCTGACAGCTCAGGCTGCAAACAGTATAAAAGCCAAAAAACTCAGTGATTCAAAAGAACGGCTTTGAAGTCAATGAACTGCAGAGTCAGGCTCTTACTCAGCAAGATGCAGGAATACATGCCTGACTTCAAACATCTAAGTAGGCCAGCTCAACTTATTTGCATGATGGCACCTTATATAAAATATGCAAATGAGAATCAGATACATCTACTTCAAAGAGCCTCCCTGAAAGTGTAGTCTGAAACCTAGCTGGGTTCAGAACTGCATTACACACACTTTATGGCCATGTGAAATCCTAGGAAGGTACTGCCTTATACTTCAGTTCCAGGCAAGGTTATTTAGTGTTATTTCTCATAGCCACTTCACTTGCACATTTCTGGACCTCTCAGAAGATCACAGGCTTCCATCTGAGTGATGAGTCAGCCTGAGTTAGAGGTGAAGTATTATGACATTACATTTCCACAAAGCTCTTGACATTGGAAAAATCCCCCAAACTAGTTAAACGCAAAAATGATATATGAATATACATTATCACATGCTGCTGGTCTGGAAGGATGCTGATTTTAACAAAGCAGAATCTTTGCATTGTTCAAAAATTTAGAAAACAGTAGCAATACCTAAAATTATTATGAAGCAGAGCTCCAAGTGGCAAACACTCAATTTGTGGATCTGAGCGAGTACTGTCAGCTACGAACATGTGTCTGTGTCAAACTGCAGTGAATAGAGAATATGACTTCAGTTTACTACAGGTTATGAATATTTGATGGAGACTGCTCTACTACCTTAATGAAATCCTTCAGGGACATAAAAATACAAAGTTAGCTCAGGGTGGTATCTCAGCAACACAGTCAACTTAAACCTAAGGTGGTATTTGTTCCTCAATGCAGAACACAGAATGAATTGCTCAGTACAAATAGTTTTGTAAGTCAATGAAATTAGCTTGTAGACTGTTTTAAAAGGTTCTGGCAGTAAGATGAGTTTACTAATGCCAGTAACTTTTGGAGAGTGCAGCACTATAAGGGTGCTGATGGCACTATATTTCCCTCCTTTGCCACTGGTGAGGTTCTAATGGGATTGTCTAATAAAGACATAAAATAACCTGATCTAGGAGTCTAGTCTGTGCTTCACAGGGTTTAGTAATTTCTCAAGAGTGTTACAAGGACAGGTTAGATAATGGGAAAGCTAGAATAAATTAAGATAAAAATAAATTTTGCAGCATGTAGACTGTGCGTAAAAGGCAGACACATCTGAGGGGAAGTTGGCTAACATGGAAAACTGCAACTGCCTGCATGAACTCTCTTACTCTACATCTTGTTCTGCTATTTTCATAAAGTTTTTTACAAGTTTTATCACTAAAAAAAATTGTTCCGATTGCAGAGTTTTATACTTGAATTTGAAACAAATAATTTAAAACTACTACTGCCTTTCTCTACACTTCTATGCATTTTCAGTATATAAACAAACAAATATCTGTTTCTTTGCTGTATCACTGTTCCTGATATGTATTTGTAATAGGCACACTAATGAGTACAGATTTTTTAACCCATCTTTTTCAACTGGTCATTTCTCATACTGCACATCACGTAGTCTTAATCTTCCACTCCACTCCTTTCTTACTCAGTCATAGTTTTCACTTATGTACCTCACTGGCACAATGTAAGGACAAGCCTCAGACCTACAGACACTGAAATTATACCTTTCAAAAGACAACTGCTATTATTTATATTGCTTTTTTGGGGGTTTGAAATGTAGTTCAAGCTAACGTATATTTTCACTGAATGAAAATATTAAGAAGGTAAAAAGAGAATAATGAATTCATTACCCTCTCCACTCAGAGTGGAGAACACAAAAATATATGCAAGGCCAAAGAAATATCATTCGCAGAAGCTTTCAGGGGGCTGGCATTTCAAACAAATTTACTGTGCCTTACAGATATAATTCTGTATTTAGCACACTGCTGGCTGAAAAAGTACTTCAAGGCATTTTACTTCCATCAGGTGTTCACAACTCCAATGGTTTCATCACAGTAGAAACCCTCCCAAAAATGGTATTGCCTCCCAACCTTCAGATTTTTTGGATTGTATTCTGGGAGAGATAAGAACTTGAGTTTATAAGGAAAATGGGTGTAGATACAAAAATGCTGTTAGCGAGGATTTTCTTGCTATTTTCTAAGCCCATGAGAGACTTTTCTCTCTCACAGAAGAGGTAGCAGAGTTATGTAAACAACCAAAAACCTGCAGCCTTGAAAAGTCTTGTTTATGGTACAGTAGAAAAATATTTTGACAATGGATGTTTTAGGATTTTAGCCAATCACCCCAAGGGGTGGCTGATCCTTGTACAATTAGACTATGAAGAGAAAAGTCTATAAAAGAGTTTGTAAAATAATTAAATAAATCAATCTTGCTGCACAATTCCTGCCTGCTGGATCTTCTCTCCTCCTCCCTACAGCGGCGGGACACGGTGATAGGGCCTAGGACTGCGGTAATAAATGGGCAAATAATTGTTTGGCTAATTAAGACACTGGATTTCTATTGTGCATTCATGAAGTATTATGAAATTTTTAGGAATTTGTTTTGATGCTTAACATGGAAGTTAAAAGTCATTGTAATGTCCATTGTAATGTCATTACATATATGTGTGCTAAGAAATTATAACCACCCAGCTGAGCAGTAACTGCATGTAATGATTTACCAATCCCTCTTCCTCATTGAACTATTTTCTTCATTAATCTAGTGCACTTTTTTTGCCTCTTAATCTCAATATTTTTCATGCCTATATTGTTCTCCAGTATTCATATTTTCTTTTTTTGCAGTGATGTTTAGACATCTATCAAATTCAATTTTTTTTGCAACATTGCTTTGTATAGCAACAAAACTTGTGCAGCCTGCCTTGCATTCACAGACTTAGTAATACCATGTAAGGTGTTATTGATCCCTCTTGATTGCATTACCCAATCTGCACATTAGGACTTGTTTTTTTTATTCTATAGATGTACAAGCTTTCAGTGACAGTGAGTTCAGATGCTGAATGGACTCAGGGAAGCTCAGATGAAGCTATTACACTTGGCTGTGTTATCACAGCAATAACCCTAAAGAGGGGCTGGATGGAGGCCTCTGAATTATCCAATTTTTAAAGTTTACTGCAAGGCCTCTGTCTCAGGACCATATTCTCAGTTCCAAGAAGACAGCCAGCAACAGAGCTATTCTAAACTACAGACATGTCATTTTATGTCACCTCATTACAAAACATCCACAGAGCACGACTGAAAACTGAATTTCCTCCACTGTCAGCAACATGGCCCCACTACAGTGCAGTTCCCCTGC
Source organism: Corvus brachyrhynchos (assembly GCF_000691975.1). Classification (NCBI taxonomy): domain Eukaryota; kingdom Metazoa; phylum Chordata; class Aves; order Passeriformes; family Corvidae; genus Corvus; species Corvus brachyrhynchos. Next base: position 3,390,937 of record NW_008237239.1, on the reverse strand, counting down.
AACAAAAGGATTGGCAATGGACTGAAGCAAAATCTGCCTCTTTAACAATCTGTACTGCCTAAGTACTGTAAATGCAGTCTTGGGACTTCAGTGGTGCTGCTGTGAACATGCCTCAGGTTCATTAGGGCTCGAAAAGAGCTGCTGCAGAGCTGTATTGCTCATTCAGGGCTGGCAATGGCACTTCTGTCACATACTTAATGGAAAGCTGCAGAGAGAAGGGACCATTCAGACCTGTGGTGAAATGAAATGGCCCCATTCACAGTGATTTCACTCGCCATTAGCTGAGGAGATGCTTCTCTCAGATTAGAGATTAGTTAACAGAATGTTTGCTCTGCGGGCTTTTATGACCTCAGCTATCCCTACACACTTAAATGTTCAACCAAAACTTTGAGCACTGCTAAAATACCGACCCAAAGACTATAACAATCAAAATGAACAGGAACTAGAGACAAGAGAACTCAGAATAATGCATAAGGTGATTCTGGAAGGATTGCAGCAGCATAAAATCAATTCAAGTCATTCAAGTCTAAAGGTTATTCTCAGGATCATTTAGTGAGTGTTTGTCAAAACACTCATTCTTTGACACATCAGAATGGAACTGTTTATCAAATATTGATAACCTCTATCATCATCATTCACTTATATTCAAAACAGAACTATATTAGGGGACAACTGATCTAACTCATGTCAGATTTGTACTTCAAAAATCTGAACCTTAACAAAGAAGCGAAGGCTAAGGAATACAGCGGGACAGAGAGCAAGAGAAAATGGGAGGTCTTTGAAAAATAGAAGTGAGCCACAGATGTCATAGGCTATAACTGAAGTGTTCTTTGTGGCACAAAATAAACAGAAATTAGTGGCTCTAATGTAGAATGTATGTGTTGACTGTACAACTGACAACTTTTTCTCTGCACATTTGATTTCAACAGGTAAGCTAAAGGTAAATCTTGAAAGGTTAACTGTGGCAATTACCATGTCCTAAACTTTTTCTCCAAGGCATAAACTAAAGCTTTAGCTACCTGCATTACCAAGAAATATTACTGTTATTATATATAATTTATTGCTGATTCTATTTACAAGTGTATTTTGAAACAAAAAAGTTCAGCAGTATCATGAGGACTGTTTACAAAAGAAGCTTGAAAGTTCTAGTGATGCTCTGAACAATCTATGTCCACCCAAACAATTTGATAATATCACTGAAGTAACACAAGACAAACACAAACACTGACAAGAACTGGCTGAGACCTGCTTTGATCCCTTTGGGAATTACCACCACAACAAAACAGCACTTGGATTCC
>NW_008237239.1:3383173-3389567 GCF_000691975.1 Corvus brachyrhynchos | reverse complement strand
CCCGACTTCATTCTTGATCTCCCAGACTCTGGCTCAGCAATAAGCTTACCTGGGTTAGTCTGTTGTGACCAAAAGAGAGATTCTTTCAATTGCTGGTAAGACGATCAAGGCATAAAAGTGAAGTACATTACTGTAACTCATTATAGGTTATTTCACATGCAACTCTCCTACACAAGCTCCATCACAGTTGTGCTTAGTTACTGTTTCAAGAGTTGCAATTGCTAAAAGATTGAGTGATTGAGTATATCAGTTCTTCATAAACAACAAAAAAGGCAATCCCAGCAAAGCTTTGACTGAGCTCAGAAGCCTGAGTTTACCTCCTAAACCTTATTAAATAAACAGTGTTTGAATACTATCCCCATCACACTCTGTCCCAGTCATTGTCAGTGATATTTTGTCCTGCAAACTCTAAGTTTACTGAGCTGTTTGGTAAATAACCTACCCACAACAGCAAATAGATTTTCTCTGTTTAAAGCACCTGGCCTGCGTGTGCTATACACACATACACATCAGCTTTCAATTCTCATGGCATTTCCCTTGATTCCATTTCAAACTATTATTGTTTCAGAAAAAACTTTCATAAATATAAGGAAAAAAAAAATCTCAGCCTGATCTGTTTCTGGAATTCTAATCTGAGATGCAGGTAGGAACACGCAGGATCTTTAAAACCCAATTCTTTTACATGATGCAATGCCTCTGCTTATCCCATGTTAAAATATTTCAGTGCAATTTATTCTCTACAGTAACAGCACACACCAGCTGATAAAACATTCCTTTTTTCTCTCTCCCTTGTGTCAGAGTGCAAGGCAAGCACCCACAAATACAGACCATCTGTTTTCATCTGATGTTTCCTCCTTTTAAACATTCTTCAGGAAAAGCTTGGTAATTTTTGCTTAAGAAACAGGACAAAAGACAACAAAAATAAGAAAATAATACTATTACTTGATCTGCTGGTGGATTTTTGTGGCCCTGACTCAGGCAGGCAAGGCAAAAGCACTGACAGAGTCCAGATGATTTCAATGAACCTAAACAAGAATAGCAGTGACTGGCATCAGCTGAGCATTTATTCCACTCTTCAATAAGAGATTAGCCAGGGCAAGAGCAAACAAATCTGCCCATTTTCAATTGATTCAGCCTTAATTAAGAGGAATGAGATAAAGACAAGTGCATCTGATAGCACCCTGTAAAATTATCCTCTCATATGAATTTTGGTCTTAATTCAGTTTTGAATGCTGGAATAACCTATCTGATCCCTGTGAGGACTCCTCTCCTCATTTGTCAAGTTCAGAGCTTGTCCAACAAAACCCTGCAGAAGATATTGAATAAACAATCATGAAAACAAGAAAACAGAGATTTATGAACATAATCTGCAGAAAAGATCTTCCACATATGCCATTCATTAGAGCTCTGCATATAAATTCCACTGAACTTCAAGGAACAATTCTGACAACTCTTAACTGCAGGGAGACGAGGGGCTTCACTCTTTGTTGTGTTACTGGAACAAAAGCTCCTTCTTACACTCTCACTAGATACTGAAGGATAACTTGACCCGGCTATAAAGAGACCTCACTTTGATCAGTCATTGATGACAAAAAAAGCCATGTTGATGTGATTAAAAGGAAAATTCAGTTCAGCTACATTTATAATTGTGCATGGGGACACATTTTTGGAAAACACTACACTACCGACCAACTGAGAACCAATTTCAGATTGAGGCAGCAAATCATACAACAGGAATAAGTTGTCATAGCATTTACCTATAAAATAAATATATAAACCACTAAACATGTAGAAAAGAGAAACAGAAGAGAACAATAAAAGTGAATTATTTATACTTGAACTTATTAAGGTATCACAAGCAGCCCCAGTGTAGTTTGTTTCATTAGAGAGTAAGAATCATCCCAGTTTTGTATTGTTTGATTCCTTAAGTCAAGTTACTCAGCTCAATTTCAAGAACTGGAGAAAGATAACTCTATGGGTGTATTGTCTAACCTGTAGACTTCGATTTAAAATAGTAATTTTTTTTCCAGCACATCAATGATACCCATGAATTTAAACAGGGATTAGAACTTGAGCTGGGATCCAGATTTGCAACTGTACACAGGCTTAATTCTTGTGTTCCACACTGCATGCATTTGTGTGACAGCAGGCAAGAGCCACTCCAGCTGCACTGTGTACTCAGAAGGCAGAGAAGGTGTTTCTTTCACCACTTTGTCTCTCAGCCCCTGCCTATTTGCCTTCATTTCTCTTCCCAGAAATAGTGTCTTTTCTTTCAAAACTGAGGGCCAGTGCTGTGGTGGGCAAGTAGGGGCTGGGGAACAGAGAGGTTCCTAAAATTTACTGTAAGTTATCAATAAACAGTGCTATATTTTCAATTCATTATATTGTTTGTTATATTTCATAAAAGCCCTCAGATTTCTAGGACTAGACTGCACATACATCCATATTTCACTGAGCACATCATTCCAAGAGAGAGACACGAGACAGTTCCTTACATAGAGCTCCCAAGAGTCAAACATCTAACATTAACAAAGGGATAACTGAGCTAAAACCTCACTGGAATATCCTTCACCCCATAGAGATGCACTTCCAGATTATGAAGTATTCTTTTATGATCTTTGAGGGGAAATTAGGTAATATTGTGCCCTGCTACTATCATACTCCAAGGATGTGTAGCACCTGTTAAAGTGTGTTGTACCTACATGGAAATAATTTATTATCTAGCAAGTAGATACTCAACAAATTTCAGCATCTGGTAGGCATGACATAACTTGCATACAATGTAGTCTGTGCAAGAATGTAGGAGAGTTTTTCCTCATTTTGGGTGTTGGGGTTTTTTGTGTGTGTGTTTGAGACAAAGACAGCTTCCTCATACTATTTTTCCTCCTTCTCTGCTGTGGAGGGGAATCTTATCTCCCTCTATACAGCACAAAGACATTTATTCTTAATTTAAGATAGCGCTTGGGGATTTGTTTCGGAAAACTTGGATACTTAGGGACAAAACATTTGTAAACAGAATAGTTGTATTTATGTTTAGGAAAGAAACCTCAGTTCAGAAGGAAAAACCTCTAACATGCATAAATACAACACTGTTAGGCTCAGGACTCAGACTATTTCACACAGCTATAATTTGGCAGCTTGTCCCTCAGCAAACACTCTGAGCAAGCAGCCTCAATCTTCCAGCAAAACCCTTAATTGTCATTGATTTGACCATCATTTGAAGCTGCACACCTACGTCCAGGTTTCTTCAATCTGTTTGCAGCTTCTCAGGGCAGAAAAGGGCTGTAAACTTGCTCTGATTCACATCTTTTTTCCTACTCTCAATCCAGGTTAAATTGCAGCTGGCATTTGTAGGCAATGCTTTTCCAACACTTCCTCCTCTAAGCTGCATCTACCAAAGAAAGATGGCTTTGACTGCTTTATTTCCACTCCTGTGGAAAACCTTGCCATGCCAACAAAACAGTACAAACTGAATGGATATTGGTCTCAGCTGAAGTCAATATTCCAAGGGAAAAAAAGTTCCTATCAAAGGGAAAAAAAAGCACAGAAATGTAAGAGTCAAAACTAAAGATAGGCTGAAGCTATTTTACCCCAGCGGCTCTTCTTCTACAACAAGAAGACATAGCACAAAAAAAGAAAAAAAAAATTCAAGAAGAAAAACTGATTGGAAATAGAAACTGCTCAAGATTGAAACTGAAGAATAGCTGCAAGATGAAAAGCCAGTGCCTCAGAACAGCTACGTCAACTTGTGTAAAGGAGGAAATTAATTAAGAGTAACTTTTCAGTTTTTCCATGTTTCTCAAAAGTTGTAAGAAATAATACCCTGCACAGTCACCAAGAAGCTTTGATACAATATTCATTCCATTAAGAGTCTTCTAACAAACGGCATTTATCTAAAACTTTTGGGAGAAAAGCATAGACGAAAGCAGCAAAAGTTCCACAGAGTTAAACAGAGACAGGGCTGCTTTTCTCCCCCCCCCACCCCCAATAAAGCTGACCCTTGAAACTTTATTTAGTTTTTTAATTGATTTGCCTATTTGCTCCAAAACTTTTAATTTAGAGGCTTGTTCAAAACAGAATGGATTTGCTGCTCAGAGAGGTGAACTGCTTCGGACAAGGCTAACTACCAACTTAGCAGTAGATGAGAAACACAATGTAGACCACAAACAGAAGTTTCCAGAACTCTGCCCCTGTCTCCTTATTTAAAAATTGTTTAACATCTTCCTTGCAAAGAAGTGTAATATCTGCCACAGTGAAGGTCTACTGACACTACTATGATGAGCACTCTGGAAAAAGCTGGATTTTAGCCCTCTATGTATTGCCCAAACCTTCAGTCTGTTGCACAAACAAGAAAAATTCAACTGCCTAGGCTAAATGCCAGAACACTCTCAAAGCTTTGCTTCACTCCTTGCCTCCACATGACCTAGAGAGGTCATTTGAATTATTCCATAGACTCCATATGAGAGACATCACCTTTACATCAGTTCCTCCATATCTGAAATCAGGGAGCTCTTTCCCACAGTGATAAGGAGGACTTTACAGGACTTTGCCTGAAGTTCCCATATTTTTCCTAGTTAAAATAAAGGAAAAGCCTGCCAAGGGTATTTAATGAAGCCTCCATACTGGAATAAATCCATAAAAGACCCTCCAGCATGCAACGCCATGATGGTTGGCATTACCAAGTAACAACATGTTGGTGTTACGCATTACTTTCATCTCAGTAAAACAGGTATACAGGGATTTTTTATAACATGCCTTTAAAGGACAACCAGTAGAGCTAAAAATGAGTGTGAAACTGTGCATGGCTATACATTAAGACCATATTAAATCCTATTCCTGAGAGAGAACTGAAGTCCTATTCCTGCCAGCTTCTTGTCTTCTGTCACTTCTGATTACTGATGCAATATGTGTCAATGCTCAATAATGACTGTTGAAGTCTTCATGCTTGATGGCTTACGATGTCATAATGAAAGTACAAGCTTTATTAATCCTCTCATCAATAGAAGCCACAGGGTGTCTGTCACACTTCATTTGTATGTGCCAAGAGTAAATAAACTGCAGCAAATGAAAAGTGTGCTTATAAATATGGACAGATGTCAAGTGGTTTACACAGCTACCCATGCTGCTATTTCCTATTATGAATTTCCAGGTTGTATAAAAAGCTGATAGAGCCACACTTGAAGATATCTCTGTTTACATGGATATTTTACATCAATTCTATACAAAATGAAAAAAAAAAAATACTATTAAATTTTTGGCCAAGTGGGAAGAATTTAGTATCTCAGTCTGTCTCAAAACTTTTATTAAGCCAGCACTTGGCTATTAGGGCAAACTACAACATTTGAGACTCTGATTTACAATGACAGGCACCTATGTGTTAACAAACATGTACTTTCTGGATTTTAGGCATTCAAAGGAGAGATGGAAGATATTCTGCTCAGAAGTGCACCATACAAGCTAATACAAATATTTTGCTTGGCAAGTGATAGTTACCACTACTTTAACAGGACTGAAGAAAGTTCATTGAGATACAGAGCAGGTTATACAGAAAGGCAAATTATAATCAGCTCACTTTACACATGGAAAGTTCAAGGCAAGAGGAGATAACGTTATTTGCTCATGTATTTTGTTCCTGGCTCAGTTTCTTGATTTGGAACATAATGGACTTGCAAAAGTTTGTAGAAATCACCAGGGTCTTCACAATAAGAGATGATTTGGTGATAAAAACAGAAATCAAAATTGACTGTAATTGAATATTTTAAGGTGATGTATGCAGGAAAAATATAGCTGCAATTTATGCCTGAACACAATGATGCCTGAACATCAACATTCAAAAATGAGACTCAGGAGTTGGAATACATAGTTCTACTAGGGGAATAAGAGTGATCTCAGTAATGTTCCAAAAGCAAACCACACACTATTCACTGACACTGCTTACAGAGGAGCAGAGCCAGGAGATGAGATGCAATAATGTCCTCATGCAAACCCATGGGGCACTTGGATTCTGCCTGCTGGGGCAGCTCTGAGTCTCACATGGAAAACAGTGAAAAGGAAGCTCTAAAGAGCTACGGCATGGAGGATCAGTGGTAGGAAATCATTGCCATAGGCAAGGAAAAATGAAATAAGTTAGGACATTTTAGCCTGAGAAGAAATGACTGACTGAACAACATAACAGAGCTTAAAGAAATAAAATCACAAATGGCCGTGGAAAAGGTTGTAAAGACTATTTGGTCCCTCCCATTCAGGTGAAAGAACAAAACCAGAAGGTTGGGGATGCTGAAAGCTTAGATGGCTTCAAAGAGTTTCTCAAACAAATACTGAAGCATAACCCACCCAAACCTAATATTAAAACAGGAAACGTCAGCTAAATCCCTGTCTCCAGGAACATTGCTGG
>NW_008237239.1:3382313-3383146 GCF_000691975.1 Corvus brachyrhynchos | reverse complement strand
GCCTCAGGTTTTTCACTGGGAAATCACTGTTACTACTTGCCTGAGAAAGATCACTGGACTAGGGGAATGCCTAGTTTAAAAAACTAAGATTAACCTTATATTTTAACATGCATTAAAATTTTTTCTGCAAGTTTTTTTTTTTTTTAATATTAAGAAAAAAAGACTAAGCGTTATAACCCTATCCAGGCAAATAATCCCTAACACTTGGGTTGCAAAATGTCCAACCAAAATCGTGGTATTTTGGTGTTCAGAATCAAAATAAAGAGCTTTAATGCACATTAGAGGTCTCTGCATCTCTGCATTACTGACTTACTTTCACTGGTTCAGGTTGAAAAAGGGGAAGAGAAGGCAGGCAAAGGAAAGTGTAATGGGGAAAAATAGGAGGAGGAGAAGTGGAATGACAAAGAAAAGAAGAAAAATACGGAAGATGGAAGGCAGCTTTGCAGAATGGATCATGCCCTCATGCTACATCAAAGCCCGAGTGCTGATCTTCAGTTTGCTAAAGGAACCAGGATAGAGTGAAAAGGCCTTGTTGATGCCTTAAGAGGCCTCCTAGAAACAGAGACTAGACAGGAGTAAGGGAATAAAAGTAGGTATTTATTTGAAAGGCCTTCAAAGGTACCCCCTGGGGAGCCAGAGGCTATTGCCAAGATGGACCACAGGTCACAAGTTCTTCACACTTTTATAGGTTTGGTTCATTTGCTGTCATGGGTTAGCAAGCATAGTCCCGGAAGTGATGTTCTTGCAAAGGGGTGCTTACAGCTTCCTCTGTGACCTGACAGAACCTATCAGCTGGCCAGTTTGAATATGGACAATTCTTTGAGCCACTTAAA
>NW_008237239.1:3364418-3381670 GCF_000691975.1 Corvus brachyrhynchos | reverse complement strand
GAAAGCAGTTGTGGGAAAAGCTGCAAGTCATGGGAAGGGACTCACATGCGAGCAGAGAACCAACCTGGGCGGCTGTCTCGTTGTGATAATGTTTTCATAGCATGGGCAAGAGAGACTCCTCTTCCTACATGGACTGAACAAGGTTATTATGGAAGTGATAAACTGAACATCTCAAGGGTTGTCTTTTTACATTGTCAGTGGGAGAAGGGAGAAAGGTGGGGAGGAAGAGAAGAGTTCTGAAGGTGTGGTATGATTTTTTTTTTCTTTTAGGTCTATTAATAAACTTCTTTATATTCTTTCAAGTTTGGTGCCTGCTTTGCATTTCTCCTAATTCTTATCTCACAGAAGATAAACAGTAATGAGTATTTTGGACCCAACCACTACACTAAATTGGTGTTTCTGCCCGGTTACAAACCAAACCCACTACATTTGCATATCAGGGTTAATTCTCCAATTAAAGCTTCAGTTAATGATGTAATTTCCCCAGGTTTTCCTGCCCCCCTCCCTTTAGAGGCTTTTGGTTTTTACTTTTTGGGCCTAGGACAGTCTGAGTGTCCCTGGAGAGCAGGCCCAGAGAGGCTTTGTTATGTCTACCCAGCATGAGAGAGCAGAAGTGAACAGGCGACAAGAAACTTCAGAGTTACACACCAGGCAGTACAGGATTTGAAAAGTATGAAAGTTAAAACCCAAGGCATCATTGTCAGAGCAAGGAGAGAGGCAATTCTGAGTCTGTCTGATAGGAACTCTTGCACCTGTTACTGTGATAGGGCATAAACTACACCATAAAGCAGCCCTACAGGATTGTGCTGCTGAGCTCTGCCCAAGACACCTGTCAGTGACCACGTGCTAAAAGCTTCTTTAGGAGAAAGTCAGGCTGCAACAGAAACACGCCTGGCAGATCAGATCACATGCCAGTGGACATGGCTGTACTTCTCCCCTGCAGCAATCACAAGTACTCTTAGCCCAAAGAGGGAGAAGCAGTCACAGACAGCAAAATTCCACTGATAGACCCTCAAAGACATTAAAACGATATGTGAAGCAAATGAAAAAAAAAAACCAAACCCAAACAACAAAAAACCCAACAAACCACTGTTCATTTAAATGAATAAAACGATGCCAAAATACCTAAATTAGTTCACTTCCTATTAAACTTGTGAATGCAATATCAAACCATTGATCAAATCCTAGTCCTATTCATTGGCACTACAACATTGTTCTGTTGATCTGATCCACTTAGTCCTCCTGCCCAGTATCTCCAGTGAAGCTTGAGGTGCTGCCAGGAGCAAGCCCTGGAAGTTTCTGCAAGCTCAGTATGGAGATGGGCAAGGCCTCCTAACAGGAGCTTCTCAGGTGTGCCTTGTCTGAGCTTGATTTGGTGCAGCTGTAACAACGGTTTTTCTAACTGAGTTGCTCTTTACCAGCAATTTTTCTCCCACTTATCTTTTTAGATATATTATATCATATATAATGCACATTTCCCTTTGCCTCTGAACTGAATTTTGAGTTTAACATCTTACATGAAGTCAATAGTTTAGGGAATCATAAACAAGTGGAAGCAAAGATGTGCTCTGTTCACAATTTTGATTATCTGCTCAGAGCAACAGTTGTAAACTCCCCTCATGGTATCTCATATTTCAGAACCATTTATGTCCCAATTATCCTCAGCAGCACCTAATTAACACCTGCTGTTCCCTACTAGAAGTCAACAGTTATTTCTAAATTTATATCCTTTTTATATCCTGACACCTGAAAGTCAGGAAAATAAAAACATGTTTTTACTGGAATGAACTCAGAATTACCAGTTAATTCAGGAAATTTTACACAATAAATGAACTTCTTGCATCATCATTCAAAGAACTCAGACCTTGATAATATACCAAGTGATAGCTTCTTCTATAATCATACTGAAATAAAGCTTTTAAAGTATTCTATGAAGTTTTTGTTTACTTAAAGGCATTCTGTGGGCATAAATAATTAAGCCAAATACAAAGATTATAGCTTGTTTAGAATGAAGAAAATCACAATTAGCATCTTTTTAACCATATAGTAATGATACAGGGAAAAAAATACAGAAAACCAATAAAAACATATGCAGCTTTCATTTTAACAGTTTCTCTAGCACTCCTTTCCTGCAGTCGCACTCATTCTGGGCATGGGAGAGATTACAACCTGTATTTCATATGTTTTTAGGGGGAATAGAAAAAACCCAGCAAAATAGCAACCAAACCAAAACATTAAAACCCATGAAAGATTGCTTTCTTTTAGAGAAGAGGAAGAAAAAAAAAAAAAACCCCAACAAAAAAGTTATTTGTTTAGGAGAGTTTTGTTTCTGTTAAAGTGTTTGATTTCTTTCCAACTATCAAAAATTTTGTCCTGGATCTTCTCAGTGTTTTTCAAAACACAGTTACGTTGTATTTTATGCTAGGCTCATAATTTCAGACCACATAATCCCTGTTCCTTTGTATTCAGCAGATAATTGACAAGAATACCTCCTTTACAACACCTAACAGATTTTTTTTTTATATAGAACACATGCAAATGCTCACCAACTTCTACAGTAGTTATATTTCACATGTACTATTTCCCTACTTTAAATGAAGACATCCAAAACTAAAAAAAAACTTTAGACACAAATGGCTCTATTTGCATCACAGAAATCACTAAATCTGGCTTTTTAACTACAGCCACTTGCAAACACTCCCAAGCTTTGCATTTTCCATATGGTAGTCTCTGTGCTGATTTATTGATTGCTCTGGTAGTCCTAAAATGAACAATATTATTTTCTTTCCTACATTTTTAAGTAATCATGAAAAGACTTACCAGATCCAGAAGCAGGAAAGGCTCCAAGGAGAGACACAGCCAGTGAGAAATGGGAGCCTGAGCACGACTGAACTGGAGCTCCTGGCAGAGGGTGGGGCCCAGGTGAGCCTCATCAGGGTAATTAAGGCCAATTAGTGACCCCCTGCCTTGACTTAATGACTAAATTTAATGGCTAAAACACTTTCACCCGTAAGTTTATTAAACTTTTCTATTCTCCTTTTTTGGTTTGCTTTTAGAAAGGATGGAGAATGTATCTTCTTCTCACAAAATAACTTCTGTGTTAATAGGAATTATGTTCATCAATTGAAATGAAAACTTGCCTTACAATTGTAAGGAAAGAGATCCCACTAAATCTTTACTGAATACCAGTGGAAGCTCATTACTTACACAGGCATCCCCAATAAAACATTATGATTACATCTTAAAACCGTTTCACCTGTGATATTTTAATTAAAATGTACTTTAAAGAGTGGGTAAATATTTCCAAGTTCCATTATAAACACACTAATGCCTGAAATCACTTAATTCTTTATTTGTTAATTGTAGACATTTAAGTATTTTTTGGGAAGTTGCACACCTACTATTTTCTAAATGTCTGGAAGAGAGTTTCAAAATAATCCAAGCTGAGAGAGACTTAGACACTTTTTCTTGCAAAATATTTAAATGTTTCGCCCATTTTTTGTGCAACAAGCTGCAGGAAGGTTTAGCACACTGACATAGCCAGTAAGGATGTGGTGATATGAGACTTTGTGCTGGTTTTTTGTCTCTTGACCTTAACATGTTCCTTTCACTGTTTCATAAGAGGGAATAAATGGCACTAAATCCATCATGAAAGCCATTAAAATTTGGTCATACACTTTCATATTGGATGTATATATGATAATTAGGAACTTAACCTGGGCAATAACATTCTAGATCTACTGAAAGCAGTAGCAAGGGTTCCACCATCTTAAACTAAAGCCAGAATTCCACCTAACAAATTCAGAAAATTCCATATGTTTGTGTATAGATTCATCTGTGCACATGTCATGTGTTAATCAGGGAGAAGCAGTTTTTAGGTCTATAATTTACATTATTTTCTCCCTCCCTGAGTCTAGCTAGGGATATTCCTTTGTTAACTGGTGTAACAGAGGGAAGGGGATCATAGACTCCACCCTACTTCCTTTTCTGAAAGAGAAAAATGTCTGTTTTCATGCTTCTGGTAAATACAAAGACAACATTTTTTTTCCTGAACACCAAGAAAAGAACTTAAGTCAGCACTGATTTGTGATGAAGTCAGCATTTAACTGACCCCTGATTTAACAGGAGCTGATGTTGTGTGAGTCTTTCAGAAAGTCAATTCTCTTCTAGATCTTTGTAGCCAATTTAAATTTAAAGTCTCTTTTGGTATCCTTTTTATCCAGCACATTGCACAGATGATTTGTGTTTCCCTGCCTCCCAGCCATACTCTTGCAGTTAATAAAAGTTCAAATTAGACGTGTGTGTAATTTCAAAGGCAAGCTACATTTTAGGACACAGTCTTTTCAGATTAACTGATACAATGACAATATTGTTTGCTAATAAATTTCAGACCCATTTTAAATTTTCTGGCCTGTACCTGATAAGTTACCCCACAAGAATGACAGTATTTTTTATATCTTACTTAATCATATGTCTGCAAGGGAAATATTATTTCCTTGTCTCTTAGAATAGAGGATTAGTAGATAATTAACAGTCATGAAGCTTTCAAATGCCTTGTCTAGGATGCAAGATCAGTCTGGATTGCTTGCTTTCAGTGAGGAGCAGACCTGTCTATATAATTCCACTGAACTGGAAAAAAACCAGCCATAGAAATTAATTCCTACAGTATTAATTAGTTAAGATGTCTCACTAGGTTAATTCAACTACACTTGTACAAACATATTCTTGTTTGTAATACAGAAATTTCTGTATTTTGTGTTTTATATGAACAGAGATTCAGGGATCACTCTATTACCCTATGCTAGGCATGCCCGTTGATTTCTGTACAATTTTCAATGTGTAAACTGTGAGGACTGATGAAAACATATACAAATATAGTATATATATTATATAAATATACTAAATGTGGATCAGAAATGTTCACTGCAGACCAAATAACAGGATATAGAGGCTGTTCTAAATTTCTATTCCTATACAGACAGGTAAGAATGATGCATCTTTTCCACCAGTTAAGAGCCAGCAGATTTGAGCCAACACATTCTATCAGGAAAATACAGCGTTAGATCCAGACCACTGCCTCTTCCCTCCCTGTCTAACAACAGTGGAACAAAGGCAGTGCAGGCCTGTGTCCCAGTGCATCCATTAAACAAGAATTTAACCTCTCAGGGAGAGGAGGCCAACATCCAAAGACTGATTGTGTCAGTGGCACATATAAGCACCAAAACAAAAGCTGCAGTCCCACTGCACTTTCTCCAGGCTGCCTTGTGGAATTTAGTGAAATTCTGAAATGCGTAAGATCTATAATTTTATCATTTTTACCCCTGAAGGAGAACAAGGGAATTCTACAGAGCTCTCCATATCAATAATCCCATGGCATTTTACACGTGTTCATTTCAAAGAAGTGGCTTGTCTATAATTTAGAAGTCTAGATGAGTAAATGCTTAATTTGGTATAGAGGATTCCCAATTAGTAATATTTAATTTAGTCCAATAGGAATATTTTCATAAACTTCAAAGGAAAAAGAAAAGGAGCTCCAACAGATAGGGGAAAGGAAGGTCACAGAATAAATAGAGCTGTTGTTCTGAAATAGATAAAAAAGGACAAGTATATTAATATACTTTTCTTTTGCATTTACTATTTTTAGTTTATTTCCACTTATAAATCAGGTTATGTTGTAATTCTATCTTTAGATGAATCAATATTTACTAAAATAAATCTCTGCATATTCTTCTACTACCCCATCACTTTCCCCTATAAACTATATAACTTATATATATATATATATAACTTCTACTACCCCATCACTTTTCCCCTATAAACTTATATAACTAAGTCTTTATGAATTAAAGTAAGCAAGTTACTGAATTACTATTTCTTGGTAAGCACTACTAAAATTATACACATATGCTGATACTGGGGGGAGGGAGGTTCCTCTTATTTTTGTATCTTCTGCATTTATCCAGCTCAGTGTTATTCATTCCGATCTAATAAATGAAATCTTGAAAAATGAGGCACTGTGTTAATTTGTATTTAATATGGTGAAAAATCTGTGTAGTGCCCCTTAAGGGACCTGATTACACAGCTGGAGACAATGTCCTTTCCAAAGATGACAACAGGAAAGCTCTGCCCAGAAATGGTGTATGATGTGGTGGAACTGGTGCATCTAAAGACAGAGGCAGAAATAAACCCAGGTGTCTTCCTGCTGCAAGACAAAATTGTGTGTCCCCTACAGCCCTGAAATTAGCCACTGGCTGACAGGAATCTGCTTAGTGTTTGGAAAGATGAGTAGGGCAGGTACTCGACTAATCACTGGAATTATCACAGCCATCTCTTCTCAGAATGATGCTGTATTGGCTCTTTACTCACCACAGCAAAGCAGAGGTGGCCCTGCCAGCCACTCCTCGGGGGAAGGGTGATAGAGGAATATGGGCGGAACAGAGGATTTGAGGAAACCTGGATCCCAGCTGGGCGTAACAGCTGGCCTGGACTGCACAGCCAGAAATTCAGAGCTGGGAAAAAGTGGGGCCAAGGTATCTCACTTGCCTGCACACTGGTAATTCCCTTTGGTTAAATTACTCAGGCATTCCTTGACAGAGGATAATGCAGCCATTTCCCCCAGCAGGAGAATCTGAACCAAAAGCAGGCAGCCCCCTGATGATTGCTGTTCTAGTGATCTCTGTTGTCACACCTAAATCCCTGGAGGCAAATATTTTTATTTCTGCAGTCTAAATAAATTTTAAAAGAAACTTGTGATAGAATTTATTTTCAAGCAAGAATTTTGAACAAAAAAGAGATTTTCAAACAGAAGTTCATTTACTGTTTTACTTTTTAAAAAAAAAATAATTTAATATGTTCTGTTGGTGCTGTGTTTCTGCCTTGCTGTTCTGGCCACCTGATATAGGTGCCAAAATCAGATGCCTAATATTTGATAGCATATAATAATATCTGTACTATTATTTATTAATTCAAGCGTGGTAGATATTAAGAGTTCTAGCTCTATCACACTGGACGCTTCATAAACGTATTTTCTCATAACTTTCAGCGTACGAAAAAAGCCCAAAACACACCAAACAGGATTCTTGAGTTATAAAAAATGCTTAACTTTATGCACATGAATATACAGGGACATATTTTGTTCTGGAGTTGACTATATTAGAAAATTGCTATTTCAAATTTCTTCCTAGCTAGGTTTTGCAACATAAAAATCTCGTGGGATTTATTCTTTTCTTTAAGGATATCTTAAGTCAGAAATTATTCTACATCCATGTTCCTAACAGGCCTCCTGGGAGTTTTTCCTCTCTAAATTCAGCATAACTGGTTGCCAGCAAACACCATTCAGAGATCAAAGAGAGACACTCAGCCAGCACTACATCAGCAGATATTTACTCCTGGCACCATTTGCAGCACTGAAAGCTGGCATATATCAAACAAATCTGTGCTCTTACATGATGCTGCTAATTTTTTTCTCCCTCTTGAATGGAACCTGCACAAGAGAACAGTAGCCAAATGCAGTTTGGAATTTTTACACAGTTTAGGAAATGCTGTGTTTTTACTGGGGATGTGCAATGCTAATGTGCAATGATGAAAAACATTGTCTTTTTAATCAGTAATTCCTATATATATATATATAATATATATATTTACAGTGAAGAACATCAGTTAAATAAAGCAAGGCAGAGTGAAATTGAGGAAGCAAACACTGAAGCATGAGCTTTTATACTCGTTGGAACATAAATTTCTATCAGATGAGCCTGCATTTATCAGTACTTTCCCTAAGGTTTCTATAACTCTCCTCACCGACATGGAATTATACTTAGCAGAATTTTCTCAGGAAATATTCTTCTAGTCATAAAGCAAAACACATTTCTAAAACTTTGCAACCATTTTGTCTCATTGAAAGAAACTGTAAAGAGTCACATGTTAAAATGAGACTAAGTATTTACATAAAACCAACTGGTTTTATACTTAATTTCAGTTAATGAGGCTATCCTGGTTCTTCATGGTTCTGAACCTTAGGCAGCATTAATACCAGTAGCAAAAGACCAAAACATTTTACCTAAAAATAATTTATTCTAAAAATGTACTTTGTTTTGCTAAGTTGCTTGTTCAGGTGCAGTAGCAAATGAGTTTCATTTAACAGCTCTTGACGTTAAATGGAACACTAAAAGCTCCCTAAAACTTTCATTTGTTAATGGCTAGTCTTGGTTCTATCAATGCACCAATGTTTCTGTGAGCTAGAGGAGGACAGTTAATCCCTCCTGAAGAATTTTGGTGGTTTTGTTTGTCTTTTTTTCCTTTTTAATTTGTAGATGTGGTAACTTATTTACTATTGCAAATATTTTAAAGATTAAAAGAATCTTTTAAAAGCCCACTTCTCTTCTCAGCAGTGAGTGATGGTTAACCAAGCAGAGAAGTCAAAAGGAAATCAATTAAGACAACATAAGATCAGCAGTGAAAAACCCAATGCTTGTACACAGAGCAACCCATCAGCACAGATTAAGTAAGGAGAAATACTGTGAGCAAACACTGGATTTTGCTTGTGTGTTTTCTTGCAAAAATTCATACCTGCAACCCACCTGATTCACTCAGGAACATCTACCCTTTGCTGAGTCACATATGACCCTAAATCATCAAAGTATTATGGAAATACTTTCCTTTTTTCCTGACAGAATTTACATTAAAGTTACTGTAAAATAGAGATAAATCCAGTCATATGCAATGAAAAATTAAGTTTGATAATGCCGCTCATCTACTGCTCATTTTATGTCATCAATGTCAAGGATGTAAACTGATATTCTTACTAAAAATGCAGTTAAAATAGAAAATATATTTATCAGAAATAGCCTGAATAGCAAAGTTTAGTGAGTTCTACCTTCTCTGTGAGAGTAAGGAAGGAAAAATTGGTGGAGGTAGAGCTGTTAGGGGGAATTTTGTCATACCCTGTACTACAGCCTTGGATATGCTCAGTCTGTCTAAAATCCAAGAATATCAGGGACTAAGAGTGCATGGACAGAACAGCACCAGATCCCTGTTAAATTATGCCAGAATGGAACAGAATGCATGGGATTTACGTTTGGAATTGTAGTGACACAGCTTTCATCCTGTTTCAGAAAGGGGAGGACAAGCATGTATCTGTCTAGAAAACACATGATTACATCAGCAATATATATCTATATAGTCACAGCTACTGTCTGGACTTCTTTCAACACAGAACTAAGACCTGGGCTGCTTGATATTCTTAGGTGCAAATAAATTGGCACCCAAAGGCAAATATGATATTCCAAAATAAGCCCAGCAACAGAGAAAAACATCTGAATCCAAAATATGTGACATCACAAAATTCCACACAGGACAATTTTTATGGGAAAAGAAAGTTGACCCAAGAGAAGGTTGCTTTGCTGATGTGCTTAGCATACACTGTGGCAGTACAGCTCAGATTGCCAAGTCACTGTACATTTGTTAAAAGCAAAATTCTTCAATATCAATATTTAAAAACAGATCAGTTGCTGAAGCTCAGGAACAACTGCAGAGAATGGGTAGCAAGATTGCCCCATGTTTTATTGAGAGTAATATAATTAAAATAATCACCTGCATTTGAACAGCCTCTTTGGAAAGGTTTTCTTTCTGTTACTGCAACCAAAGTCCCACTTTATATACCCAGGTTTTCACGCATTTCAGTGGGACAGCCTTTAATTCATGCTGCATGCTCATATTCCTCATTTGTGAAAATACATGAGACTGGAAACCCCGAACATTTCCTATCACACACAATGTGAAGCAAACAGAAAGAGATCTCATTCTCATTTACACACTCTACCAGTGTACCACAACACTGTAAAAACCACTGCTCTTTAAACTCCCGTGTTTATTTGAGCAGGGTTAGAATTAGTGAATTTCTTGGAATAAGGTGCTTTGTAACCTTCCTAATTGTTTCTGGAAACAAAGCAGGTCCCGTTGCTGGGCTGGTTAAAGGCTTGGCCCTGTTTCAGTCACGTGGAGGCCTTGGCTACCAGCCCATAGGGTGACAGCCTCAGCAGATGCATCTTGATGTGCTCACAACATCCAGTGTGCCAGAATTAGGAACTCAGTCGACCTTATTGATTAAAGCTGGGAACATGGGTGGGTGTAATTGATTTTAACACATCCAGTCTCTTATCCAAGGTCTCTATAAGCTGTCAAAAGGTTACAGCCACTGAGTCACCAGAGATTAACCTATCCATTAGAAATATGAGTCTCCTGTAGATGTTCAAAAGCAAGCTGAGTTCAAGAGTTTTACACAAACTTTGCTTTAAATATATCATATCCTGTATTCTAAGAGCATCGTGGAAGCTGTCATTCCCTTGGAGAGTTATTCCCACGAGTAAATTTCTGAGTATACATTATTGAAAAGTCTTTTGTGAGAAGATTTTTTCTAGAAAGAAAGGGTACCATTTTCAGTGACACTTGGACCAACAGCAGAGAGGTCAGCTGGATGCACAGCTCTGCTCAGCAGGGCTCATTTGCTTAAGCCAAGCAAAGTGTCTTTAACCAATCCAGAGGAACTATCTCTAGGTTGTGCTACACCGATGTGAACAAACAGAGCTATGAGCATCTTGTAAAATATTTGAACAGATAAAACACCTTGCACTAAGCAACAATTCCATCTGGTTTGCTCTCAAATTCGAGTTAAACTTTCTGTAATGGACAATCAGAAGTTGTATACTCTAGCAGGCACTTCTCTTTATCATTTGGGAATTTCAGTCCACTATCACCAAAAAAGATTTTTAAAAAATTAATCTGTTTCGATTATTTGTTGCTCAGTTTAAATCCTGTTTTGGTCTTTACTTAATCTCAGAATATTTCCTAGAATATCCTGAAACCCATCTTCTAATATATAAACTTTTAAAATTTTAATATTTTTTGTATAGTCATCTGAATTTTGAAAATCTTTATCTGTTCTTATTCTGCTTTGGTTTCAGGTTAAAGAACTCAATCATATTTATTACAGCTGATTTTGGTAAGGTATTTATTTTTTGAAATATTTTATGTTCTTCCACATAATAAAGGTATCTCAAAAATCTCAGGTGATGATATATTTGCCACAGCATCCTAATAGCAGCTCCATAAACAAAACTGCCAGACATTTCACAGTGTTGGCCAGTGATGCTTAATGTATTCCAGGCTGGCAGCCAGCTTACTGATTTAGATTGTGACTTTAGGCTGATAAAAATTGCTCTGCAAGATTTGTTCAGCTTTGCTTGGGTAAAGCAAAGTCCGGTCTGAGGAAATTTAAAGCAGGTCAGAAGGAAAGCTGCATTCCTGGCTGAGTGCAAAAAATGTGCTGCAGCAGAACATGGGACAACCAGTGATCTGTCACTTTGGTACTTAAAGCATCAACATCTCTAAAATAAGCGAAATGGCAAAGATTGAGCAGCATGACATAAATACATGCCACACTTCTCACCCTTAACAATAGCAGTTAGTGCTTCACACCGCTACAGGGATTAATTGTCAGTCACATTCATTTTGAGGTCAGTAGGATTTCCATCATTCAGTATTTTCCTGCATTGAGATCAAAACTGTATTCCACCTTGCAAAGACAGGAAAAGTTTGTTTGTGTTCATCAAGAAAAGAGGATACTGAGGTAACTACTGTGGATATGCCTGAAAAGGTTATCCCTAACAAAATCTCATCTAAAAATCAAATAGTGAATCCTATTTTCATCCCTGCCATGGTTAATAATTTCTACTAGAATATGAACTGACCTTGGAATACTGCAGCTGCTGACACAGACACCCTCTGAAAAATAAAACAGCATTTAGAAGTGTTCGTAGTTATATCAAAATTGACTCATATACTGCAAACTAAGAATAGCTCAGCTATTATGTAGACAAAGCATTTGAGTAACAACTTCAGTACATTCTAGAATTACATCTGACTTTAAAGCACTTCCTTATCTGAAAATTATTCCCGGTGCGATCAAGGGGGAATTTAAATACACTCCTAGAAAAAATTGAAACATTTCTATCACACAGTTGTACTTTCTCTTGCAATTTCATTTTATAACCAATGAATTCAACCTTTTTCTTTGACAATAAAGCATGATTTTTTAATTTGCAATAATTTTCTTATTCAATCTGATGAAGTGTAAAGCTGTAAAAAAAACAAATCCAGAGGAACATATTTTAAACTAATCCAGAGGTATAACATTAAAATAATTTGCATTTAGAGATATCCACAATACAATTCACAGTTGTGCTTCACAGTTTTAATAAATGGACACAAACTCTATAGAAACTTTCTTTACTATATTAAAATACTTTTTTTTTCAATGAAAAGGATGACCATTTGAAAGAAGTCGTAAGTTCTGTCTTTAATTTCAGTTTTGTATGTTAATCATGTTTCTTCCAAGCTTCCCTGAAGTTTTCAGCTATGCAAGCTCTTCTTTATCTCTTATCCTAAATTAATTAATTAATTGCATACTTGTTACACACTTAATCAAACCTGCATGACTAAGATATTCCTCTGCCTAGACTTTTTGCAGGTAAAAATGACAAGAAAACACAAATTTATCAATAGGTTTATGAGCAGCAGATGTCTGATGCCATTTCTTTTTTAGCAAATTTATTACCTACTATGCCATGAATCCCAGCAGTTACCAAAATTATACTGGAAAAATGTTATTTTTAGAAATCTGCTGAATTGTGTTATCAAAAGCAGCTTTGTCTCAGCCAAATGTCACAAAAAGACACTTGACCAAATGAGACAGTGAAGGTCTCTAAAAAAGTCCTGCCTTCTGAGGCAGGGCCAGTGTTCTTACTGAGTGAAAAAACTTACCTGATTTAAAAAAACGGAAGTCAAGGCACATGTAGTGAAAATTAATTTGGATCAATATATAAATAAAAAGACCTTTGATTCCACACAATTTCTAATGAGATTTAGCATTAATAGATGTGAAACTGAGTTACTTAAGCAGTGGCTTGTATGTGAGTTTTGAGGGCAAGACATCTCTGCCCTCTCTTACTGTACAGCACTGCAGAGCATGAACATAGGTTGTTTGTCCATAGGTGCAGTAAAAACATCACCAGATTTCTAATTTATTTGCAATTGTCTGACACGCTCAAACTGTCAAAACAAATGTATAATCTATAGTGAAATTGCATTAAATAATAACAACACAAAGTTGGCACTATAAAGTTCATTCACTTCAGATGTAGGTGATATTTGTATTATCTCTGTTGCTTTCTGTAGCATTTTCCTTCACTCACATTGCTTTTTGAAGTAGTTAATATGTTTTTGTGTAGTTAACATACTCCTTGTTCTAAAATAATACGACTTTATGAATACGGCCAAATATTTTAGCAACTTTAATCCTACAACTTCCAGCCAGTAGGAGCCAGTTAGAGACTGTGTTACTTGATTTTCACATTGTTGTATTTGGCACTGTTTTAACAGAAAGCTCTTTGTTCTAACACAAGCAGAAGTTTTCTGCAGGTTCTTCAGGCATCTGTAAAATATACATGGCTCAGGATCAAAAACTACCTTTTATAAAACCAGGATCTGTTATCTCCTCTTTTCTCCAACCTGATCTTGAGTAGGAAAATCTTTGTAAATTTTACTATTTGCTGCTTCAGTAAAATAATTTGATGTTTCTGGGACACAAATACTGTGTCCACTTTAAGGAATCTAGATAGAAAACTACCCAATCTTCATCAGTGTGAGAATGTGGCAACTCATCTAGCTGAGGATCAGCTCCTTGCAGAAGAATTTGAAGTTTATTAAAGCTAATTAGAAAGTGGCAGACGAGCTGGTTAAGAGGAGATTGTAAAGATGTGTAAGTAGGAAAGGATTTCTGACAGCGGAGTCTTTGAGCAACATCTGTATATGTTATATGTATAACAAATTAAATATTATTAACATTTTAATAGCAGGGCTGGCATGGGGGTGACAATGGGGAACCAGTGTCTGAAAGCTTCAAGGAAACTTTTGTCACACAACTTCATCTTACTGCCCAAAGGTAAAGCATTAAAAATTCAGGGGGAAGTTTTGTTATGTCACTGACTTATGAATGCCATGAACAAAAGGTGGCCAAAGCCAAAGCACAGGCAAGGTTTGCAGTGCAATGAGAAAGGCAACAAAGAGCAGCCACCTGCACATCGTTTGCCTGTTAGTGAAGCCTGTGTGTAAATCAGGGTGACTGCAGGGAGTTCCAGGGAGCCATGCCCAGACCCAGCTGATGTGACCTCAGTGCTGATCCTGCACTGAGCAGGATGCTGGACAAGGTTCCTCAGGGACAGCGGCATTCTGTGGCTTGCACTACACCATGATTTAGCTGCTGACAGGGAAGAACACAAACAGTTTTTCTCATATACTTTAAACTCCTACAGGTTCTACTTCTATCTAAGACTTATGACTGTCAAAGGAGGAGAGAGAAGAGAGAGAAAAAAGGGGATTTTGTGTTTTGTCCTCTCTCCCGCTGGGGAACAGCAATAAAGCAGCAGAAGTACTGACTGCAGAGCTCAACCATCTCTGTATCACATCTGTAAAAGGACAGCGTGGCAAAAATTTTGCTGAGTCCAGCTCAGCAGGCATTTAAAATTCCTCTCCATATTCACAAATTTTATACATATTAAGTGTGTTCAAACAGTATTTTGCTATGTTTGTTTAATAATAGATAGGTCTGGTTTTAATTTCCTGGGGCAAAAATGGGGGAGTGTTTGTGCCATCATAATTTATCCTCCAATTTGCATGTAAGCATCAATATTCCTGTGGCACTTGATGATTTTTTAAGCAAATGATTCTTTCCTCCTTTCTACTCTTAGGCTTTCTTCCCAAGAGGCAGAAGGTAATATGGTAGTCATAAAATGCTTTCATTGGCCTAATTGCAATTTATTCAGCATTTACATTATTTAAAAGTATTTTCCCACAGCTATACCAGTTTAAAGGTGGTTCAAAACTATTGATTTGTCCATCAGTATTACTAAACAAGTCATTAGACAAAAGCTAATTTGATCAGCTTTTGCTTTATTCTTGACTTCTAATTACCATCACATCAATGTCTATAAAGCTGGAAATGAAAAATAATAAACACTAAATACATATTTTTCCAGCTCTTGCCTAAAAGCCAACGGTAGCTAAGGGTATTCAATGGTTAATAGTAATACAAAACATGCCATAAAGTCTGGTGTCATTAAATCCCATGTATTACACTTTCTATGAAATTAAGCATTGAAGATGACTGTATTGGTGCTTCTGATGCAACCCCCGCAGCCCCTCCAGTACTGCTCTAGATAAATGTCCATTTACATCTGGGCATAATTTATAGACACCAATAAATATGATTCATAAAGGAAAGAGTTATTTTTCTTTTTAAAATCTTTTTTTTTTTTGGGGGGGGGGGGGTGTTGTTGCTTGCAAAATAACCTTGAGAATGCAGAAATTGTAAATGACTATAGCAGAAGTTCATCCTGTTCATCCTCTACCTGTGTCATTGCTGCTTGGCTACAGGTAGAAATGCCTGTTATCTGCTTAGTTTCTATAACCACAGAGACTCAGAGCTCTGAATACTCAAAATTCAGTTCTCCAATACAGGTTTGATAATAAAATAAAAATAATCATCCTGAACCCCTTAGCTGTGGCACAATAGCACAGGTCAGGTTAAGATTACCTCCTCACCAGATGCACATTTATAACCTTATCCTTGCAGCACCTCTAATAAAGTTTAGGAGAAAAGAAGAATATTTTTGCCCAGTTACATAAACCAATGTGGATCTTTAAGTCTTTTTCAAGTATGAATAGATCAATTTAAAAAGCACAGACTGACAGAATCACTCTTAAATCAGTTCTTCAGTAACACTACTAAATCTTAAAAGCCAATGGCCAGTGTAATAATGCATTAATGACTAAATATTCAGAACTTTTAAGTATCTTACATATGAATGTCTATCAATAAACACACAGGCCCGGAAACTCTTCTTACACTAAATTTAGAGTGCGGTAATATCTTTGATTTCTGAGACAGTCCTGATTCACAAACATGCAAGTGAGAGGAGAGGCAAGTCCAGGAAAACATCATCCAGAAATACAGACTAGGAAAAGTAGCCACAAGGCAGATTTTCTTTCCCTTCAGTGTTAGGTAACATAATTTTGATGTACTGTTTGGTTTTTTTTTTTTTTTTGAAAGGAAGAATTAATCCAGTGGGATTTGTTGAGGAAAAATACCATTTCAAAGCAGTAAACATCAGTGTCTCAGTGTAAAAAGGAATCTCTGTAGTTGTCATATGCAATCGAAAAGGTTGGCCTTTCAGTACACTTTGTATTCCTGCCATGCAGATACACATTAATGTACTAGCTACAGTGCTCTAGTAAAAGCATCTTTTCCAGTTCCTAATCCAGCCTCCCAGAAATGAGTGTCTGACACTAAACCCCTTCAAACAGCTTAGGCTCTCAAGTGGGATTTGTGTTTTATATGTACTTTTCATTGTAATGGAAAACACATTGTCCTAATGCCAGGTTCTTAAAGCAAGGAGGGTCCTTTACAACAAATAGTTATTCCAGGATTTACACAGCAATGGCAGAGAGGTTTCTCTTAAGGATGGATTTTAGCTAATCATGTAAAAGCATTCAATGCATCCTTTTTAAATGAAAAATAAGGATGAGATTGAGGCTACCTTGGTTGGGGCTCTGAGCAACCTGGTCTAGTGGAAGCTGTCCCTGCCCATGAAGGGAGGTTGGAATGAAATGATCTTTAAGGTCCTTTCCAACTGAAACCATTCTATGAAATTTCTCTGAAACGCAGTGTATTTATAGAAGCTTTGGTTGATTATGGATATAGGCATAATTATGCAATAGGGCTCTGGGGTTATCTGTGGAATTACTGCCACAAACCATTCAAATCCATGAACTCTGTGTATGTATGCAAGGCTGAAAACATAGTGGAATTTCAGTAGAAAGCTGGTCATTGTTTCCTTTATTCTGTCTTGGACTTCAATTCCCAAGGTTTTCTGTCATAAGGCTGATAATCCCTGGTCACTGACTTAATGCAGTTTCACTGAACATGTAATTATTCCAAAATATAAGACTTGGGCTTGAGGACTCACTGTTGGGTCACTCTGGCAATGAAGTCACCTGTAAAACGTATGTGATAGCTGATGGAGGCTCTTCAGTGAGGAAACCCTTTCTAGCCATCTCCAACAGCTTGAACAAATGGGCATCTACATATACCAAAATCTTAAGGGGAAAGCCCCATCTCCATGAGCTCTGGGAAATTACCA